>NW_015552574.1:970763-1000893 GCF_001515605.1 Sinocyclocheilus anshuiensis
GGTCAGGGGAGCGGTTATGGTCAGGGAAGCGGTCAGGGGAGCGGTCAGGGTCAGGGGAGCGGTTATGGTCAGGGAAGCGGTCAGGGTCAGGGGAGCGGTCAGGGAAGTGTTTATGGCCAGGGGCCAGGGAAGCGGCCAGCGGTCATGGGAGTGGTCATGGTCAGGGGAGCGGTCAGGGAGTTGTACAGCTTTCTACTGTATCTGCATTTAAGTATAATTTGAGTACTTTTTACACCCCTGTAAACAGATAATGCCCGCCTTCATAGATTTGATTGGCTATCTCTGTCATTTTGACTTTGACGAGCACTCTTAGACCACTCATCCACTCCGATGAGAAAGTCCCATTATCTTTGTGGCACCAGTGTTCAGTTAGTGTTATTAGGCAGTTATTTCACAACTTTTTTTTTTTTTTTAATAAGCCTATAAATGCCGAGGTCTGGATCTCGCAGATCTCATGCTGGGAACGGCAGCGTGTTCAACTTCATGTTGAGCTGCGCAGACCGATCGGCAAGAGTTGTAGCTTGCAGTTGGGGGCGGAATTGAAAGCGTAAACGTGAAGTCGGACACTTTCTGCTTTCCACAGGGATGTTCGCATGGTGTTTGCATACTTTATCACATATTAAGTGAATAAAATGCAATATTTGTCGAATACAGATGTTTCGGAGACGTTTTCATGAAGCAACAGAAACACTTCATGTAGGCTATACTGCAGGCATCTGATAGGAAACGTCCTATAGACGTATTGCAGATGAGCAAACACTCTAAAAAAAAAAAAAAAACCTCAGCAGATGAAAATGCAGACGTCAAATAGACATTTCCATGATGAAGGTTATTAGTGGCATCAGTTGCTATTGCACAAAGAGCATTCCGTTCATAATCACTAAAAAGCTGACAATCATCTTAGTTAATCGAGATCTCACAAAGATACATTATTATCAATAAAGTTCTCTACGCTGCACACTGAATCTCTTACATCACGTCAGAACTTTGAGATGATTCGTGCTGAACACAACAACACCACAAAAACTCGATTTGAGCCGAGCGGTGAGTGGATTCTAACTAAAAGAATCAGTGGATTCTGATTCAAGAAATCAACTGTGATTAGCTACATTGCTCAGTGCTGCAAAAACACGTTGAAATGGAAATCGATCTCCAGAGCGCAAACCATAACGCACTGGATAGTTTTGCCAAATCTGCAATAAAATGCCATTAATACAGCTTTAACCGAGGGTACTTTTGATTTCGTTTGAGGGTGCTTAGCACCCTCTAGCACCCCCGTAGAACCGGGCCTGAGTGTTCAGACACAGCCTATATAGCCCTTGTCATGGGTGACACTGGGGGGGGCAATTGCCCCCCTAAATTGTTAGTCATGGAATTCCTGATGTCGGCCCGCTGCAATTGGAGCGCTTAGCCAAAGCACTAAATACCCTCACCGTGTTTTTGCAGCGTTGAGCAATGTAGCCAATCACAGACATATCTGTTGATTTCTTGAAGGTAATGGTCAATCAGAAACGTTTTGTCAGAATTCAGTCACCGCTGAAAGCGCAGCTGTTTTTAAGTGCAGTTTTGCACCCTCGTGAATCATCTCATGACTAAGTGCAGACGCAATGTAAATATTTAGAGAGCTTAATTCACTATAACGGAACTCGGTGAGATCGCGATGAACGAAGATGAGTGACGCTTGTGATAAAGGGAGCGCGCTTTGCGCACTTAGTAGGGTATAATCCATTCAGAATTTGTATGAAACTTTTGTTTTTTGGACACACAGCCTACACCCTGCAAAGTTTCGGGAATGACATCCGCATATTTATAACATATAACATCAAATATATGTGAAAGCAGCCTTAGTGATTTAATTCTGGAGCCGGTCCTGGCCAAACCTCGACAGCGTGCGACCTGAGCGAGATCTAATTCACGGACCAAAAGTGTGTGTAAACTTTATTGAGATCGAGACATATCAACCAGTCATTTAATTTAATTTCCAGTAACGGACGGTAGAAAGTTCAGCAATGAATGAATGGTATGCGACTTATGACAGAATATAGTCCCACAACTGATCTTTTATTTTTTCCTCGCCATTGGTAACAACGATTCAAAACAGACACATTTCAACTGACACGGGAAAAAGACACGGAAAACTTCAGTGAACATCAGAAAAGCACCGTGCACATTTCTGGTTAAAAATGAAAGGCCATCAACTGAAAAACGGGAAGCATCGCCATTCAACTCAGCAGCAAGATTCAAAGCTCCACAGTTTACTAAACGGTGGCAACCTCTTTAAGTTATTCTTGACTGTGTTGTATTGGCTGCTTTGATGCGTTGCAATACAGTAGGGCTTTTTAATGCTTTAATGCTTACATCCGAAAAAAAAATATTTTGCTTTTTTTATTTTATTTTATTTATTTATTTTTTTTTTGCTTTTTTTTCTTGCCCCCCCCTCCGACTCAAGAGTCAAATGTCGCCCATGGCCCTTGTGTTACCTTAAGTCAGTCATTGTTTGGTGTTAGTTTCTTGTCCCTGTTCTTCTTGTTCTCTGTGATCCTTGTTGTTGTTTCCTTTGGACTATTAATAAACCACTTTGCACGTAGATCCTAATTTTCTTCTGCATTTCTTGTTCCCCACATGACAACCACTAGGCCTATGTAGGCAAAAAAATAAGTTTCTCCATTGAAGGCCATTTACTGTAATTAGGTGAAATCAATGTTTTTGCAAGCAACATATAAATTGGAAAAAAGATGTGTACTTCCGGGGCTGGAAGCACTGCCATTGCAGTGAATGGGATGATAACAGACAACTTCTTCAGGTATTTTAGACCTCCTTTGTTTAATCCAACAATTTAAGCACACTGGAAATAATGGCATGAAAAATGTGTTTCATTTTCATTAACAAGTTCAGTAATGGGTGACTCTAGGCAGCAGAGCAGTGCAAGCTCACTTTCTTGGTGTACTTACCACCACAGAAACAATGGCAAATAGTTTTTTGAAGAGAATGCCTCATAAATAATGACTGCTGCACACTATTCTCTCCAGCAACCTAGTTGATCCTGCCTGTAAAACAACACATGTCAGAGATACAACATGTCACTTGGTCGCTGAGTACTTGGGAGGAACAATAATGTACAATCCCATGAGAGTTTGTTACACTGTAGTACACTTGTAGAGTCTTTCATACCATTTGTGAACATCACACCTGGTCTGCTTTTGAAAATCTGTGCAGCTGCATGGTATTCCTCAGGTTTAGCAGCTGTAACCTGATGCTACAAGCATTTTTTCCTTTAGCTGATTACAACTGTTCTTAAGCCTCTGCTACTCTACACTGACATCTCTACTCATATTGTTTTTGTCCATTTTCCATTGTTTCTACAAAAGAATTTAAGGAACAATTATATGTTTTATATAGCATTATAAACAAAGTTTAACATGCAGTTATTCTTAATATAATTTCAGACCAAGGAAATCACAAACAGAAAATTCAGAGCATTGATAGCTTAGAGGTTAAAATTTTCATTCAGATCTACAGGGAAAAAATCAAGTTTGTTAAAAATAAAACGGTTAAAGTATCTAAATTAAGTTCATGATGATTTATGATACCTTTGATGTATGTAGTACAATCACAAGTGAATTTCTGCATAATTTAAATGCTGTGGGATTTATTTTACCTGCCTGATCACTTTCAACCTGACAACCAAGTCTAACACGTCCTTGTTTATTTCTGTCATTAAGTTTAGTCAGATTTATTTGCCCAGTGGGTTTATAGGCTGAGGGGTAAGCAGTTTAATATGTTACTTTTCTCATTGGATAAAACCGATTACATCTAAGTTAATCTAATCAATGCATTATATGAGTGAAAGAACAGAGATAAAAACTAGGGGCCCGCATTATATTAAATCTAATGAACTTCGCATGAAAAGTGTTTGTTGTACTGTCATCCTACCACATGTACAGATACCACCTCTATGAATGATCTGCTCTGGAGGGGGCAATCCTGAGATCTGTTGATTTCATAATCAAATGAATATCTCAGACAGGGCTTCACATAATAAAATTTAAATACCTGGCAGTTTGATGTAAATCTTGACACATTCAGTAGATGAAACAGGTTTATCATGTCTGGGGCGGGTTCTGTATGATCTGATAACAATCAAGTTTACTACAAAGGGTTGAAATGGTTTCATTTGGTTTCATCAAAGCCACCATGCAAAACCTCGATGACCGTCTGGCCACCTACCTGGAGAAGGTGCGCTCCCTCGAGAAGGCCAATGCTGATTTTGAGCTAAAGATTCGCCAGTTCCTGGACAGCAAGGCCTGCTGCTCGTGACTACAGCGCCTATTATGCTACTATCAGTGACCTCCAGGTCAAGGTATGTGACTTAACTATTGAACATATTAGTCAAGTCAATCTTTAAACTACCTTTAGACAAAAGTTAACCAATTGTGAATTTACCATCATTCTTCTTATGCATAACATATATTCAAACAGTGTAAAACACAAGTACTCATAAAAGAGAGATCTAAAATGTACCTTTGATGCATTTCTTTCCGAGCCCCTGAAGATTCAGCATGCCACTGGTGTAAATGGAGGCATCTACTTGAGCATTGACAATGTCAAGCTGGCTGTAGATGACTTCAGGGTCAAGTAAGTCTGCAACTTAAAGGCTTGCACTATGAAAAACACAAACATTTTTATAAAGGATCCAAAACATTTACAATGGATTCATTTTTGTGCAGATATCAGACTGAGCTGAACATGAGGCAGTCTGTAGAGGCAGACATTGCTGGCCTGAGGAGGGTGCTGGATGAGCTGACAATGTCCAGATCTGACCTGGAGATGCAGATTGAGGGTCTAAGAGAAGAGCTGATCTTCCTCAAGAAGAACCACGAGGAGGTAAGTTGGTGCTTGGTTCACACTCGATAGCTGTGAAATGCATGTCAGGCAAATGCTCAGTGGTTTGTAATTGCGTCTTTAGGAACTAGTCTTAACATAAGTTTATGCAACTGGCCCCAGATCTTCCTCAAGAAGAACCACGATGAGGTAAGTTGGTGGTTGGTTCACACTCATTAGTTCCTCTTGAAATGTATGTGAGGCAAATGCTCAGTGGTTTTTATTGCATCTTTAGGAACTCTTGGCAGCACGTGTCCAGGTGAGCGGACAAGTCAATGTAGAGCCTCGTGTGTGTGCACCGTGACACCTGACTGCTTTCTGATGGATTTCCTCTCACAGAGCAAAGCCCTCAACAAAGAAGTCGCTGTGAGCACAGAAACTCTCCAAACATCCAGATCAGAAATAACAGAGCTTAAATGCACACTTCAAAGTCTTGAAATTGGGCTACAGTCACAACTCAGTATGGTAAGCAAGCAGACGTGAATCTTGTAAAGTTTGGTCATCAGTTCCAGGTAACCAGCCTGGAAGAGCAGCTGGTGCAGCTTCGTGCCGATCTGGAGCGCCAAGGGCAAGAGTACAGGATGCTTCTGGACATCAAGACCAGACTGGAGATGGAGATCGCAGAGTACAGAAGACTTCTGGATGGAGAGGCTACAAGGTGAGACACAACTACAACAAAATCTTTTAAGAACAGTACGTAAATTAAACATTAACTTTCTATTTTTTAAGTGGCCATTATTTAATAATCTTTGTATTCTGCCTCTGCAGTGTCTCAACCACAAGCAAAACCTCGACTACACGCAAAGTGGTAACTATTGTGGAAGAGGTGGTGGACGGCAAAGTGGTCAGCTCATCCTCCCAGTCTACAAGCCAGACCATGTCTTAAAATCACCCTTGAGCAAAATCTATCTACAAAAGAGTGATAAAGCCAATAAAGTGGTCTAACTGTGCATTTTTGTGTATGTCTTGTTTTGATGTCATTTGCACCTTGCATAAAATCAGCTCCTATTTTGGCAAGTATAAAAAAAGTCTTATGAAAACCAATAATTATTAGCTAGCATTATAAAACTACTATTTGTGTTCATAAACAGGGTAACACAACTTACTCAAGTATTGCAAATATTGGTATAAACCATTGAAATAAGAAAAAAATAAGGTTACACTGCATGCATTTAATGGTTTTCGGTTTTTCAAAATTAATGAATGTTTTCAGTAGTTCTGAAGGCCATTGACTTATTGCATTACTGTTTATTAGGATATTTTATTAAGTAATTTGAACAAGCCCCAATCAACAGATTATTTTATTCAGTTCAGACTTAGTGTTTATTCTAATGGACATCACTTTTGTTTTCTCTGATGTTTCTTATAATAACATGAATAATAATTTGACTGTTTTAAAGATAATATAAACTTAATATAAACTTAGATGGTCTTAAGACAGCCTCACAAAACTTACCAAATAGATAGTTGATTTTTAATAACTTTTCAAGTAATGAATTTGATGATAAATGTCTCAAAGGAAGTGACACATCTCAAATTGTAGTTCGTTACATAATCTTATTTTACTCATTTTAGGTCATGTATTGTGACTACTTTTTAGATGACTTTTCTAACTTGATTTAAACCTACCAATAAATGTATCATACTGATATAAAAAAGGCCAAGGTTAAGGAAATATATTCCATTATTTGATATCAACATCATTAAGTGCATTAAACATTACATTACACCAGGTTTCCCTAACTGGGGTTAATGTAAGAACGGCAGTGGGTTTGTGAGTTAAAAAAAAAAAAAGAATAATTAATTCAGTCATAAGTATATAAAAAAAATTAAAAACAAAGCAATCAAAATAAAACACCTGAACACTAAAAAACAGACATATTTTATTTTTTACCTGCATGTCAATGTGACTATTAACTGACACCAGAGAACTGTGAAAATGCAAATGCCTTGTTAAATTATTAAAATATTAACGTCCTCAGGGATATTTCAAGTAAATATTTTATGCCAAAGGGGTTTGGCTGACAAAAATGTTTCAGAATCCCTGCATTAAATGAACAAACATTAATAAACATGAAAACAGCAAAGACATTACACGTCTTAAGTCGTCCAGGTTTGAAATATTTTTGTTCAGCCCTCCAGAACGAACAATTATTGAAGGTTACTGGATATGATGAAGACATTTCACAGCTACTCATCACCAATGTTTAGTAACTTGCATAATTATTTGTTTCATTCATGGACTAATTGCTTGAGGGCCAAATTCAGAAGCGTGGATTGCAAAATTACTTACATGGCATTAACATTGTATATTGGGAATTTAGTCAAATCTAAATGGTCTGACACTTTTGGAAAGGACAATTTTAAAGAGAAAAAAAGAAGTATTAAGGAGAATCAATAAATAATAAATAATTCACTGCCATTTTATGAATAGCATGTAATCATGTAATCCATAAGTAATTGTAATCTCATTATAAACATTTTAAAATGTAATATAATCCAGAGCACTCCATTTTTGGAATCTGATTACGTAATCCAGATTACATATAATCAGTTACTACCCAGCACTGTTCTTACTTCTAAGTTTCTCTGATCCTCACCAAATTAAATCAGGTAATCAACAGACCAAGGTCAGGATGGAAAAAATATGAATGAATATTAACATTTGTATGAAGTGTATTTAAAACTGTTTGCCTATAAAAGCACCAAAGGTATGTGAGCAATACCACTAAATTGACATAGGCTGGTAAAGGTTGCAGGGTCAAACCTTAAAGGGTCATCACCTGTGTGGCCCTGAGCAAAGGACATAACCTTTAGCTCTAGGCCAGCACCAACAGTACCTATTTTCAAACTTTTCCTCATTAAAAACCTGATTCAACAATGTGCCTCCAGAAACAGGTTTGAGAAACACTGCTCTGGGTGACTGTCCCTGCAGCAAGTGTAGTGCCATAAAATACATTTTGTTGCATGACCACATACTTACCGGGAGGGACCCAACAACGTTTCTGGACATTGCCTCCTGTACCTTCAACTTAATATGAGTCAGAATTAATTAAAACTGAAGGCAAAATCTAAAAATCATCACTCAAGAATTAGCTCTAACTACAAATGTTAGGAATTTACATAATAAATTCATATATTTTTAGAATGAAACAACATTAGATATAAATATTGACTGTGTTAAGCTCTACAGTATTACATTCACTCCACACTCGAAATATTTAAAAGTTGCACAACACAACTTTGTTGCACACAAAAATACATTTTTATTTGCAACAAGACTGATTATCATTAGCAGGTCATCCGAAACCCACTTCAGACAAGCTAAACCTGCTTTTAATCGCTATTTTGATGCAACAGTAGGGACATTAGGCAACAACTGCATTGTTTAAATTCACAATCTGTAAAAAATAATTCATATAAAACATATGCAAACTAGGTAATGGATTTGTAATCAATGCCAAGAACTGGTCATTTATATTATTATACATACAAAAAATACTCATTTTGGAAGACCACATTTGTACAAGCTTTATGTGCCACCAGCTAACATGTGTAGTGGAAAAAAAAAATTTTTTTACCCCCAAATAAAAAATTGGCCTATTATGAACCACTGGAATAAAGAAAGACACCTATGTAGAGCAAAGAACATAAAGAATAATAAAATGTATGTGTCCAGCACAAAATTATATATATATATATATTGTAGGCTTTAAGTAAGCATTTAATTTTATTTGTGTTTAACAATAGAAAGGCCAACTACGCATATTGTAGGGTCCAGTTTAGCTATGGTTTACTGAATATATTCAATTAAATATATTATTCCATTTTTACTTAACAGACCGATAGGATATGACGGCCAATATACTATGAATTCCTAATTCAAACATTAAAATTGAATTAAAGTAGAAAGAAATTAGTTAATTAAACAAAACTGTTAGCTCAAAAAATACATCTCTGTCAATCCATGGCTTCAAGCTTAGGGCAAAATGTAAGTAATTATTGAGGAATTAAAGTGAAACTCTAAAACGCTAACATACCATGCAGACCTGTCTTCAGCCACGCCTGCTGCCTTAGGGAATGGGGCAAGGGTTATATGGTCCACCCCCTTAGGCAATCCATCTGGTCCCTCCCCCATTTGTCCACATAAAAGGAACAGGGGTCGTCTTCTCCTCACTCATCCACTCTCTCATTCTCCAGCCAGAGTTGAGGACAACAACAAGCCTTCTTCAAAATTATGTCTTCTTCCACCCGCACCTACATGTCTTCAGGAAGTTCTTCCCACTTTGGTGGAGGAGCCAGTCGTGTCACAGCCATGCGTGCTGGTAGTGTGTACGGGGGAGCAGGAGGAACCGGGGTCCGTATCTCCAGTGCTTCTGCTTCTCGTTCCTTCTCTGCTGGAGGAGGTGGTGCTGGTTTCAGTGGTGGCGCTGGCTTCAACCTGTCTGATGCTGTTGATGTGTCTGCAAACGAGAAAGCCACCATGCAAAACCTCAATGACCGTCTGGCCACCTACCTGGAGAAGGTGCGCTCCCTCGAGAAGGCCAATGCTGATCTTGAGCTGAAGATTCGCCAGTTCCTGGACAGCAAGACGGCCCCCTCTGCTCGTGACTACAGCGCCTATTGCACTACTATCAGTGACCTCCAGGCCAAGGTACGTGACTTACCTATAAAACATGAGAGTAAAGTCAATCATTAAACTACCTTTAGACAAAAATTAACCTATATATCCCATGGTTCCCCATTTGCAAAGCATAAAGCATATATTGAAAGCATTTAATGAACACTGAATTTCTCAATTACTGCAAGAGTGATCTAAATTTGACCCTTTTCATTTATTTATTATGTGCCAATATCCCTCAATATCCTATGGTTCCTCATGTGCAGAGAATGTGAAAAATACTGGATTTCCCAGGAATGCAATTTGACTCTATTTTTTCAATCTGTGCCCCTGAAGATTCAGCATGCCACTGGTGTAAACGGAGGCATCTACTTGAGCATTGACAATGCCAAGCTGGCTGCAGATGACTTCAGGGTCAAGTAAGTAACAAGCAACATAAACAAACAGCATTTTCGACATCTGCAAAAGGTCTAAAGCATTTAAATTAGTTTGTTTTTTGTGCAGATATGAGAATGAGCTGAGCATGAGGCAGTCTGTAGAGGCAGACATTGCTGGCCTGAGGAGGGTGCTGGATGAGCTGACAATGTCCAGATCTGACCTTGAGATGCAGATTGAGGGTCTAAAAGAAGAGCTGATCTTCCTCAAGAAGAACCACGAGGAGGTAAGTTGGTGGTGGGTTCACACTCAGAAGTTCCTCTTGAAATATATGTGATGCAAATGCTCAGTGGTTTTTATTGCATCTTTAGGAACTCTTGGCAGCACGTGTCCAGGTGAGCGGACAAGTCAATGTAGAGGTAGACGCGGCACCACAGGAAGACCTGACAAAGATCATGGCTGAAATCCGTGAGCACTACGAGGCAGTTGCTGCCAAGAACCGCAAAGATCTTGAGGCCTGGTTCCAGGCTAAGGTAATGTTTTTTTTTTGTTGTTTTTTTTTTAAAGGGCGATGTTTTAATGAAAATCAACAAAAGGTCTTACTGCTTTGCTGCCTCTCATAGAGTGAAGCAGTCAACAAGGAAGTTGCAGTGAGCACAGAAACCCTTCAAACATCCCGATCTGAAATCACAGAGGTTAAACGCACACTCCAGAGTCTTGAAATCGAGCTACAGTCCCAACTCAGCATGGTAAGCAGGCAGAGATGAATCTTGTAAATTTTGGTCATCACACTGCATAGAACACAAAATAACTAAACTTTCCCCAACAGAAAGCATCACTGGAAGGCACTTTGGCAGACACACAGGCCTGCTACGCTGCCATGTTGTCCGGCTACCAGTTCCAGGTAACCAGCCTGGAAGAGCAGCTGGTGCAGCTTCGTGCCGATCTGGAGCGCCAAGGGCAAGAGTACAGGATGCTTCTGGACATCAAGACCAGACTGGAGATGGAGATCGCAGAGTACAGAAGACTTCTGGATGGAGAGGCTACAAGGTGAGACACAACTAGAATAAAAATCTCTTAATAACAACATTTAGACTGTAGTGTCACCATTTTTCAATGAGCAGTGGTGGTTTATTATAATAAACAAAATTAAAGTGCGATGGATATCTGTCTGGCATTTCCATAGAGTGATATTATTTGTTTGTACCTCTGCAGTGTCTCAACCTCAAGCTCAAGTACATCCTTGACTACTCGCAAAGTGGTAACCATTGTGGAAGAGGTGGTGGATGGCAAAGTTGTCAGCTCATCCTCCCAGTCTAAAAGCGAGACTGTGTCAAAAACATCCTAACTCAGAGTGATGAAATCAATAAACTGCACTAACTGTGCACAAACTATGCATTTCTAGTGTCTGTCTTATTTTCGTCTGTTTTGTTGTCATATTTTATGGCACAATGTAAAAATGTATGCAAAAGATTTTAAATGAGGAAAAAAATAGATCTGCTAGTATTAGCCTAGTTGTGGTAAAAATGGAATGACAGCTAACTAAAAGGCAAAATTACATCACTGTTCTCAAGATGACTTTAAAGGGTGAGGGGTAATCCAGTTGACAGCTGGTGATTTCAAAATCTACTGAAAGAAGATGACATGTTGGAATTTGAGTCCAATTGCACATCAAACAAAAACTAATCCACTGGACTAACAAGTTCTATAGTTGTTAAAGCTTTAAGAAAATGTGAAGAACTAAGCTGTTACAAAGGGAATGTTTTCTCACCCCTGGCACCAAGAGTGCTAGGACCAGGACTCTAAATAAATAAATAAAATAATACATTTAAAAAGTAATAAAAAAATACATATAAAAAGCAGGCATGACACCCGTCAGTGCTTAAGTATTAAATATTATAGCAAGTAAACATTCAAGTAGGCCGATTGTGAATGCCACAATGCAGGGCGTAGATTACGCGGGGGACGTGTCCCCCCCCCCACTTTTAATATCCCGTAAATTCGTCCCCCGGTCTAATCAGCATCTTGATATGCCACACCTGTGAGGTGGATGGATTATCTCGGCAAAGGAGAAGTGCTCACTAACACAGATTTAGACAGATTTGTGAACAATATCTGAGAGAAATAGGCCTTTTGTGTACATAGAAAAAGTCTTAGATCTTTGAGTTCAGCTCATGAAAAATGGGGGCAAAAACAACAGTTTTGCGTTTATAATTTGTTCAGTGTATATATAAAACATTTATGTCCCCCTCACTTGTGTGATGACCACTCAATGATGGCTACGCCCCTGCCACAATGTACAATTAGCCCATACACAAATTCGATTTAAAGTAAATGTTTTGGAAATATTATAACGTTAACTAGTAGAAGTATTGTTATGACTAATGTAGCACATCTGGGTGAAAGAGACTATCATTTAACATACTTTGATTAATATAACATTTTGTTTTTGCGTAAGTAGTCAAACTCGAAATAAGGATATCTCTACAACAATCTTTAGATTAAAACCATTAGCTTCAGTGAGTCAAGTTAATCCCATTAAACATTTCTACTCAAGGCATTTTAACGTGATTAATATTATGATACTCCCATAACGTGCCATAAACATTAAGTCATATAATTTGTGGCCAAACAAAACATATATTTATTTGTCGAGATATTTTAATTCAAGTGTTTTATTTACCTCGCTGAAAACTCTCCCTCAGAAATACGCGCCATTCCTGTCAGGCGCGCGCGCTCTTGTGGTCGAGTAAGTAATTCACGCTTCCTATGTTCCAGACCAAGAACCAGCATTTTTACATTTTTTAATTTAATTTAATTTTTTACAAAAATTTGACCTACATTTCGCTAAATTGCCCTAAAACGGATAATTACGGGATTAGACAAGCGAATTTTGAGTTTAGGCGACTCGTTTGCAGAGGTCTGTTAACAAAAATACTTTTTGTATTTTTTTGTTACATGTATTTGTACTACTGAGATTAAGCCATCTTGTAAATTGTAGGCTATACAAGCTTGAATTTTCTTGGACTTACGAAAAACGTGATTAGACTAGTACCATTGTTTTAGACTCTGAATTACTTTAAAATTGTAAACTTTCTGATTATTGGTAGTAGGCTATAGCATTCCTAGTGTAGGCCTACATTGGTTGTTGGAAACAATAAAGAGCGCATTATGGCTATACAACAGTGAACCATATTTGGGGAATTATTTTAATCACTCAGAATTCAGACAACACTATAGTGTATAATGCACTATACATGGAACATGGACCTTCTGAACAGAGTTTATGACTTGTTGAATATAAGCAAAATAGGAAGTGGTCAGACACTGTAAATTCCAGCAGCTCAAGTGGGCTGAACTCTACATTTTGAAACTTGGTGACACTTTCTATGCCAGTTAATGAATATGAATATGAAACACACATTTATATTACACGTAGTTATTATAATTATTAAATATAATTATTAGCCTAATTTTAAGTTTTTTAAAAGTAAGATTTGTACAAAAAAAAAACACTGATGTCAAATTTAACAGTATGAGAAGTAATAAAATGTATCATGAATCTCTTGATAATACAGAGATCTGTTCTTCAGCTCAACAGCCTAAGGGAAGAAGCTGAACTTGGTGGGAAACAGTCTGCTGCTCTGTGTAGTGCATGCACAAACATGAGATGTTTCAAACTAGAATCCACTCTTTACAGTTACAATTGTTATATCATATGTTGCTTTAGGTGAATCTTAAATTGACAGTGAGATCAGCATACCTCCATAGGTTCATATCTTGTTTAATTACATATTTTTGCACTTATTTTTACATTTTTTAATTTTTTTTTTGCAGAAAAGCTTGCTTCTTCCAACACATCTACATCACTTATATGATGCAACTGGTGTTCAGATTCTGCATTGAATTTTTTGTGCCCCAGATTTGAAAAGTAATATATTGAAATTAGTGAATCATTAGAGTTAGTTATTGGCCTATAAAAGTGATATCGAATATTTAAGGTTTTTAGAGCATGAGGGGCTTTACTACAGTAAAACCAGCAGTGAAAAACAAGCAACCTCCATAAATGTTTGAACATGTACAGAGCTGCTTTTATCTGGGGAAAGGTTTACGGGGGAAATGTGAGCGTCTATCTTACTCACTTGAGGGTAAGATCAATCAACCAATCTTACTTCTCAGCGTCACCTTTCAATTCAGGTGATTTAAGCTGACAGAATTCCTTGCTGTCAGCAAAGTTTTTGATGAGAATAAGGTCAGCGCGTCCTTCTTTGTCAGCTGCCAGCATATATAAGGACCCTGAGTTGCTCTACTGTACTCACTCTCCAGCCAGAGCAGAGTAAGACCACAAACCATCGTCCACATGGCTACCACCTTCTCCAGCGGCAGCTTCATTTCCAGTAGATCCTCAATGGGCTCCTCACGCTTCTCTTCTTCAGGTGGAGGAGGTGGCCGCATCAGCGCCATGAGGGCTGGCAGCGTGTATGGAGGCGCAGGAGGTTCAGGGGTCCGTATCTCCAGTGCCTCTCGCTCCATGGCCTCAGCAGGCTCAGGAAGCAGCTTTGGCTTTGGAGGTGGATTTGGTGCTGGGGGAGGCGCTGGTGGAGGATTCGGCGGGGGATTTGGTGGTGCTGCAGCTGGAGGAGGATTCGGCGTCGGTGGAGGAGCGGATGACAGCATCATTGGCAACGAGAAGTTCACCATGCAGAATCTCAATGACCGTCTGGCTGCTTACCTGGAGAAGGTCCGCTCCCTTGAAAAGGCCAATGCTGACCTCGAGCTGAAGATATGCCAATTTCTTGAAACCAGAATCTCTCCTACTGGCACTGCTCGTAACCACTCTGCCTTCGAAGCTACTATCGGTGACCTCCAGGCTAAAGTAGGTCTAGCTTGATTCTTTGTGGTTAATGCTGTAAGGAAATTGCATAACCTAATAATCTTCATTACCATAAAAAAGTTCACATTTTTTGCAGATCCTGAGCGCCATGCAGGAAAAGAACACAGTCCACCTCAGCATTGACAATGCCAGCTTGACTGCAGATGACTTCAGAATGAAGTAATATTTGTTTCATTTTTCATTACATTTGTATAGAATAATTGCTGTGGAAATGTACAGAAATTATAGAAAAATAACAACAAATAACTGTTTAACTAATATGCAAATCAGCTTTTGGGTAATGTGATATGCTATACACATTTTTCAATTATGTTAAAGATGAAAGTAATGTTAACAATCCATTAGTCACGCCAAATGACCTTTTAAAGAGACAGTTCGCCCCAAAATGAAAATTCAGTCATCATTTACTCAACTTTCACTTGTTCCAAATCTTGTGTTCTGCCGAACACAAAATAACATATTTCAAATTCAAATTGGTAAGATATTTTTAAAAATGTTGATAACCAAACAGTAGCAGGTAGCCATTGATCTCCATATTATGGAAAAAAAATACTGTGGAAGTGAATGACTACCATCAACTGTTTGGTTGTCAACATTCTTAAAAATATCTTCTTCAACTAGTAATGAACTTCTAAAACTAGTAGAATGGGGATAGAATGGGGGAAAATAGCCAGTCACAGCAACAAAATTCTTGATGTTGAAAAAGACAGTTCTTTTGTATAATGTTGCTTTCTATTGGACAGATATGAGAACGAGCTGGCAATGCGTCAGTCTGTGGAGGCAGACATTGCAGGGTTAAAGACTGTGCTTAGTGAGCTCAATATGAGTCATAAAGACCTCAACCTGCAGATCGAAGGACTCACTGAGGAGCTGGTCTACATGAAGAAGAATCATGAGGAGGTAGTAAATCATTGCAAAACCTTTAAGAAAGTGTAAAACACAAGATTATGCTAAGAATTGCTAAACATTTTAGACAAGAGGTCAGGTCACACAGGTGTTTTATAGCTTTAAGCTCTAGATGTCACTGTTTTCTAACATATTTCAATTCCATGACACTTGAAGGCAAGAATGAACAGGTGATGATGAGAAGATATTTGAAAATCATATATGATGTATCTTCAGGACCTCTTGACCTCACGCAATCAGATGAGTGGACAGGTCAATGTGGAGGTTGATGCAGCACCACAGGAAGACCTGACCAAAATTCTAGCTGAGATGCGTGAGCACTACGAGACTGTCGTATCCAAGAGCCGGAGAGACCTTGAAGGCTGGTTCCAGCAGAAGGTTGGTTCAGTCCAGAACTTGATTCTTTGATAACAAACACTCATAAAGACATATGCAGTCTAGGAGCCCACCTCAAAAATGTTGGAAATAAAATAACAATAGTTTATGAAAGAAAGGCAAAACATCTACCGAATTAAAACAAGTTAGAAAATGATTGATCAGTTCTTGCAAAGATGATTTGTGTTTTTTATAGAGAAGTAGTATGTACGTCCCTTAAGTCTAGAAACATTGGCACAGCTAACCCTATGTTGGGCTTATGCATGTATTAAATTAAACGATCATTTTAAAACACTTCTTTTGCAGTCTGAGACCTTGAAACAAGAGGTTGCAACAAGTACAAAGACCTTGCAGACTTCGAAAACTGAGGTCAACACCGTGAAGAGCACAGTACAGTCACTGGAGATTGAGCTTCAGTCTCTCCTTGCCATGGTTAGTATGTGTAGACAAAATGTACAGCCTCAAAACTATTTGGACACAACTGACACTTAAAGCATGGTTTGGTGTGCATTAGATTTAAAAAAAACAACAACAATCAAACCAACTGGCATCCATTTTAAAAACCCAATTTTCAAGCCAAATAATTGATAGGCATTTGTTAAATGATAAACCCATTCAAAAGTATTTGAACTCTTTCTGGTTGGCAAACGTTTAAACAAATTTTTAGTTTTGGTCATTGCTAACATATCTTTCTCTCATTATCCCTACCTCACAGAATTCATCCATGGAAGGCACCCTGAGCGAGACTCAGAATCGCTACACCCTGCAGCTGTCCGGATACCAGGCACAGGTGAGAGTTCCTGAGCATAAGGCTATATCTCATAAATCTCAGATTTATGACAGATCTCATAAATCTCTTACTGTAGCCAACCACTAACAAGACTTTAAAATGACCTGTGCCAGGGTTAAAAGTTCTGTCTTCTCCCCTCGTAGGTGAGTGGAATGGAGGGTCAATTGGTGCAGCTTCGTGCCGATCTGGAGCGCCAGAGTCAAGAGTACCAGATGCTTCTGGACATCAAGACCAGACTGGAACTGGAGATTGCAGAGTACAGGAGACTGCTGGATGCAGAAGCCAGCGGCAGGTAAATCACAGACTACGTTTGTGTAGTTTACATGCTCTGCTCCATAAATTGGAATATTCTTGCAAATATGCAGACTGAGAAACATTATTTTCCTGCTATGCTCTACAAAAAAAATATATTTTTTTTTAATTATAAATAACTATTCTTATTCTAATAAATGCAGACCACACATGCAATAAATGTCTGAAGGCTGTATACCTATATATATATATTTATTGCACTATTGATAGATTTTTGAGGAAACCGTGTTCCATTTTTTTCAGGATTGATAAATACAAAGTTCAAAAGAACAGCATTTGTTTAAATAGAAATCTTTTGTAACATAAATGTCTTTACTGTCAATTTTTATCAATTTAATGCATCCTTGCTTAAGTGTTCATTTGTTTAAAGGTCCCATATTGTACACCTTTCTGTGGAAGTTTGTGGTTTAAAGCTTGAAAGACACAAGTCTACAAATTGAGCTTTACAGGTTTAACTGGTTGGGTATTTTTATTTCCAAACAGCCTCACAATCTCTGGCTCTGGCTCCAGCTCCTCCTCCAGCTCGATCACTACCACCAAAACAGCAGTGATCACTGTGGTGGAAGAGGTGGTTGATGGTGGGACGGTGGTTTCTTCCTCTTCAACATCCCTTGTTAAGTGAAGCCCACCAGACTCGTGTTGGTTGGAGAACAGAACTTTAGCTCCGCTCATGCTGTCAGAATATGGTGGTCGTCTTTGAGCATTTACAACAATAAAACTGATGTCAAAGACAAAATGTGAGTAGTTATGTCATCTATTGTATATGGATGCAATTTAGAGATGTTTCAGTTTAAGTGACCAGAGATCCCAAAAGGGTATATTAACATTGGCATAATAAAAGAATAGTTCACCCAAGAACAAAAATTGACTAAAACTCCAAGCAAGAAGTAGATGAATTTGTTTCTTCATCGAAATAGATTTGGAGAAATTTAGCATTACATTGCTTGTTGACCAATGGATGGGTGAATGGGTGCCGTCAGAATGAGAGTCCAAACAGCTGATAAAAACACCACAAAAATCCACATGTAACTTACACGACTCCAGTCCATCAATTAACATCTTGTGAAGCGAACAGCTGCATGTTTGTAAGAAACAAATCTATCATTAATACGTTTTAACTTTAAACTGTTGCTTCCAGTAAAATGTCTCTATCCATATTGCTTTCTCCAGTGAAAAGGTTTTGTCTTGTCTGATTCAGGAGAGAAATACACAGATCAAGCACCATTTACAAGTGAAAATTGTCCAAAACAGTTTTGTCGGTGGATTCTGATGTGAGAGGACAGGCAGGACTTTTTTACTGGAGGGTGACTGAAGAATTGTTATGGATTATGGACTCATATTTTGGCCAGAAGAGACATTTAAATTAAAAAATGCCCTAAAGATGGATTTGTTTCTTACAAACATGTAGTTTTCACTTCACAAGATATTAATTGCTGGAGTGGAATCAGGTGGATTACTTGTGGATTATTGCGATGTTTTTATCAGCTGTTTGGACTCATTCTGACGGCACCCATTCACTGCAGAGGATCCATTGGTGAGCAAGTGATGTACTGCTAAATTTCTCAAGATCTCTTCCAAAGAACAAACAAACACATTTACACCTTGGATGGCCCGAGGGTGAGTAAATTTTCAGCAAATTTTCATTTGGGGAATTCCTTTAACTTGGTACCAATGCATCATTAAACATGTCCAATCCCAATCCGACCACATCCTCAATTAAATCCAGGCGAGAAACATTTACATTAAATTAAGTGTATAATGTTTTCAAATGACTGCGGACTGTCTTTACTTTGTCAAATAGTTTTAAACCACACACAGCAGACAAACAACATTATGAACTAGGTTAGCTAAACCACAGATATGTATCAGAACGTGAAGTATGTAAACTAGTTACAAAAGACTGCAACAAACTTGCACAGATGACAGAACCTGCTGAATAAATAAATATGAATGTGAATGAACGAAAAACAATGGTAGTGAGAGTAAACATTAATTTCACGCGGGAATGACAAATCTCACATATATGTGTTTTGACAATCCACCCAAGGAGTATAAATCCATTTCTCCTGTAGGAGACCTCCAAAAATCTGCCAAGGATAAACATCAACTATAATATAATGAAATATTTGATTTATACGTTGCTTGCAAAACATTTCATTACAATACACAGCTACTTCTGAATGGCCATCTATAGAGAAATATGCCTTTTGTCCACAGAATGCACTACATCCAAATTTGACTATGCTAACCAGCCAAACTTTGACTCCTTGTGTCAACTAGTTAATCCAGCATCAAACCACCAACAACCAGCATGGTTTATAGATGTATTTATAGATGCATTTATGCACGCCTTTTTGGAATTGTCTTTCATTTAATTTCATTTAATATAATTTAAAATGACTTATTGGTTTTTAAAATGTCTTTTTAAAAACGTTTTCCAGTTAAATCACATAAAAACTACTAAAACAAGCTACAATTATTGAGTAGATATTTTGCAAGTGCATTACGTTCATTTTTTTAAATATAAATGAGTTACAAACAGAAAAATAAGATTAAAATTAAATTAAAAAATAAGAATTATCAATGCATAAAACACAAGATAAGATAAGATATTGGATAATGTAGCATTGGGTCAGTATAGGGTCACTGTGTAAAATGAAAAAGCAGTTAGCATTGCAGAATCTTGACAAATTACTTTCTGCTATGTTGCAAAAGTACCTAAAAGGTCAAACTGGAATGAAAGATATTTCACTTACTACTAAAATAACAAAAGGCAAACAAACAAATCTAGTTCCGATGGACTTGCTGTGCATAAACCTCACCTTTCCATCATAATGTTGCAGTACATACGGAAACCGCAAATGTCAAACGCATCAACAGCAGAAGTGTTTTCAGCCCAGCCCAGCCCAGCCCAGCCAAGCCCATAAAAGAAACGTGGTCTAGTCAGTAAGCAGAATTCATTTCTGTGGTAACACGCCTGTGGAGTGTTGAAATGAAAGGTCCTGTTGAAAAGAATTGTTAATAATGGAAACAAGTCTTTAAACTCTCTAGGACTCTCTAGTTTCTAGGATGAAAACCGCTGTGCTGCAGGGTTCTCTACAGAGAATTTGTTTCTAAATGTTTTTAGCCTGAATTTCAACAACCTTTGCATCTTTAAACAATGACAAAACAACTAAGAAAAAGTAAACAAAACACCATAAGGCATAATAATTGAGCCAAAAAAGAAGGGGAGAAAGTGTCTATGGTGAAATAAACCATTTTTTGAATTGCAAAACCATCATGTGTTACTATTTATCTTCTTTCAACGTTAAATAAATAATAATAATAAAATAATATAAAAATGAATAAAATAAAATAAAACTGTTTTCCAGTAAATTGATCTAACATCTTAAAAACAAGACGCATTTACTTTTGAGGAAAAAATAGGCCTAATACATTTTTTGATGATCAAAATACAGTATAAACAGTAATATTATGATATATTATTACAATTTAAAATAACAGCTTATTTTGATATTTTAAAATGCAATTAATTTCTGTGATGCAATGCATCTTTACTCCAGTCTTCAGTGTCACATGATCCTTCAGAAATCATTCTAATCTGCTGATTTGTGCTTATTACCTATATATAAGCTATAATTGATATATTATCTTATATCAGTGATCTTTTTATTTTTTCAGAGTGTTTGTACTGCCATTAATGTACACGAAAGTCAAACAGAAGCTGGAAGATTTGCTAACAGTGTCTTTTACCCTACATTTCACCTTAGGTGTGACCTTTACGGTCGCTGGAATCGTTCCAGCGAATGCAGTGAGATGGCATGCATGGAATTCCAGGCTTTGTGTCTTATATTCAAATTCACTCTATAAAAGAAGCTGGCATTCTCCTTCCATCATTTACTGACCTGCCAGAGCAGACGCAGACAGAAAGTCTTGGTCAACATGGCTTCCACCTACTCCACCCGCAGCAGCTACATGTCCTCCAGCGGCTCCACGCGTATATCCACGTCTAGCGTGGGAAGCAGCCGCATGAGCACCGCGAGGGCCGGGAGCGTGTACGCCGGCGCAGGAGGTTCAGGGGTCCGCATCTCCAAGGCCACTTACTCTGTTGGAGGTTTCAGCATGTCAGGATCTGCAGACAACAGCATCGTTGGCAATGAGAAACTCGCCATGCAGAGCCTCAATGACCGCCTGGCTACTTACCTGGTCAAAGTGCGCTCACTAGAGAAGGCCAACGCTGAACTAGAGCTGAAGATCCGCCAGTTCCTAGATGGCAAAGCCTCCCCTGTTGCTCGTGACTACAGCGCGTACTTTGTCACCATACAGGATCTTCAGGCTAAGGTATTTTATGTTTTTTGAAAGATCCTAAATATAGAGCTAAAAATTATATATATATATAAAATAATTATATTGGTGTATATGTCCAGATCATGGCAGCCATTCACCTGAAGGGTGGCATCCATCTCAGCATTGACAACACCAGCCTGGCCATTAATGATTTCAAAATGAAGTGAGTCTTTCCAGCAGATTCAATGTTTATTGCATGTTTTCGACACAAGCATAGCAGAAAATTGACTGATAGCAACATAATGCAGTACGCAGAAAAGGAAATTTAGGATTTTGGTATTTATTTATTTATTTTGATTAAATATGTATAGAATATAGAATAAATGTTTCATATTCTTCAAAGATCAAACCGATATCATTTGTAATAGAACAATGCAAACCTGCAGCATTTTTCCTTGTGGTCTCCAGAGTTATTATAGTGAAGTAAAGTAAAGCAAAGTAAAATGAATTTTAACTGAAGTCAAGGCAACATTTCTCATTTGCATTTAGTTTAGCTTGATGTGCTAAAATAACTAAAAGTAAAACTTTAATAAAAATGTATAAAAAAAAAACTTTACTACAAAATTACTAAAACGTTAAAATAAAAACTGGGGGGAAAAACGAATTCAAACTATTAATTATAACTATAATATTATCTCAATGATACTAAAATAAGACTGGTGGTCTCATATTTAAACCCCAAAGGTTTCATATTATACCATGACATTTTGACAGTTAATATTATATCTGTGACCATATCATTTACAATATTGTTTTAACTGTTA
The DNA here is from genome assembly GCF_001515605.1 of Sinocyclocheilus anshuiensis. Taxonomy (NCBI): domain Eukaryota; kingdom Metazoa; phylum Chordata; class Actinopteri; order Cypriniformes; family Cyprinidae; genus Sinocyclocheilus; species Sinocyclocheilus anshuiensis. Next base: position 993,029 of record NW_015552574.1, read on the forward strand.
ATTGTTTTCTGCATAAATTATTTATAAAAATTATAGCAAGCTTCGTATAAGAGTTCTACACTAGAGAATGTATACAATAGCACGAGTGTTGCATTGAATCAGTTTTACCTGAGTTTGGAGGTGGGTCTTGTGTCCAGTGTTTTTTAAAGAGCATGTTTCTGACAGATATGAAACCGAGCTGGCCATGCGTCAGTCAGTGGAAGCAGACACTGCCGGCCTGAAGAGGGTGCTTGATGAGCTCAACATCACCAGAAAAGACCTCACCATGCAGGTCGAAGGGCTGAAGGAGGAGCTGGTCTATCTGAAGAAGAATCATGAGGAGGTGCATAATGATTTTGTGAAAATGTATATAGTAGTAGAATAACATATTATATACACATGTAACCTAAAATAAGATACATTGACCTGAGAAGCAAAGCTGCATGGATATCATTTAAAATTATTTCAGATTTTGTACTATAAATAGGTCACTATCAAGTAAGCAAATAATATAATTTGTAATTATTGTTGAAACAATATGAAAACATTTTTGAAATTGTTTTTAAAAATGTTAAATTAGAATTAGAAAAAGAATTGTAATTAAAATTTGTACAAATTATTTAAAAAAAAATTTTTAAATTATTATTAAAAAAAATGCACAATAGCAGCATATTTTCATACATTTTTACTGGGGGGAAAAAAAAGAGCCTAAACATTTTGTATGATTTGTTACAATTTAAGTATTTTATTGCTGTTAAATATGACAATGTTTACCAGTGAGGTTACTTGAGACTTGACATGAATATGAATATATTCTTAGGATATGTTGGCCACGCGTGCACAAATGAGCGGACAGGTTCACGTCGAGGTCGATGCAGCTCCACAGCAAGATCTCACCAAGATCCTCGCAGAAATCCGTGAGCACTACGAAGAAGTCACAGCGAAAAACCAAAGAGATCTGGAGCTCTGGTTCAAGACAAAGGCGAGATTTATCAAAACATACAGGGACGGAAGCCTTTAATGTGCTTTTCATGACCAAATGGTGTGAGACCGCTTGTTTCAAGTAAGCAATCTCTTTCTGCTTTTTATTTCAGACGGAAACTCTGAAACAAGAAGTTGTCACCAGCACCACAGACCTGAAAACATCTCGCACTGAAATCAATATGGTCAAATCCACACTCCAGTCTTTGGAAATCGAACTCCAGTCCCTCTTAGCCATGGTCAGTGATATGGAATTGGCCATTTCTGTGGTAATATTTGTGTTTTAGTATGACTATTCTGAATTTGCATGTTCTTATTACTGTAGAAAGCGTCTTTGGAGGCCACATTGAACGACACCAGGAATCGTTATTCCATGAAGCTGTCCAGTTACCAACATCAGGTGAGTAGATTTGCAATTAACAAAACCGATATATCATTTACTCACCCTCCTGTCATTCCAAACCTGTATGTCTTTTTTTTTTTTTCTCTGTGGAACACAAGTAGATATTATTCAGTGCATCTTAAAAGATGGCGGAACAAACGTTTTAAAGAAACAAACCAACTTGTTTTTTGTGCTCCCAGGTCACCATCCTGGAAGAGCAGATAGTCCAACTCCGTGCCGATCTGGGGCGCCAGCGTCAGGACTACCAGATACTCCTGGACATCAAGACCAGACTGGAGCTGGAGATTGCGGAGTACAGGAGACTGCTGGATGGAGAAGCCACGTGAGTTGATCGGTTCCGTCATTCAGATCCAAATCATTCAAAAAGCAGTTAAAATGTCCCTGGAACACACTATACTATTATTATTATTATAGTTAAAATGAAAGCCTCTAACTGTTGTTTTTCCTCTACAGCGTCAAAACATCCTTCAGTTCCACCTCGAGGACAAAAGTCATCACAGTCGTGGAAGAGGTTGTAGATGGAAAAGTGGTCTCCACCTCCACGTCCTCATCCATGTCTGACAGTCACAGACTTTGATTGGCTGTAATGCCTGTTTGTGTTTGCAGTATGCACAAAACTGGAAACCAAATAAAATAAAACGCCATTTAAACTCTATTCTGCTGGAGTTTTTATTCATTTATTTTTCTAAAATTATGCATATTAAGTCAAGACTAGGTCATATAAAAAAGTGATTAAATTACCTTTTTTTTTTGTTTTGCAGAAAGTATGCATTTCAGTCTATATCTAAGGAAGCCACTATAATTACACATCTTTTTTTAATTTCTTTTTTTTTTTATCCTCCATCTATTATCATTTACTTTTTTAATGATAATAGACATAGGATAAAAGTATATCTTATGAAGTAAATAAGAAGTATCTCATATGTTGATTTAAAATGACTTTACCTAATAGGCCTATCGGGAAATGGTAATGGCGTTTACAGGTTCTTCATGACTCTTACACTTTTGTCACATCTTCATTACGTCCAACAATCCACTAGACTAGGCATTTCAACATTTATATTTTTCATGAAATAAAAAAAAGACATACCACACAACCCTTACGAAAACTAACCATGGTTTTACTACAAAAACAAACATGTTTTAATATAGTTAAACCATGGTTACTACAAATTAACCATGGTTTTGCTAAACTAGTTAAATCATGGTATTTTTAGTAAAACTGTGGTTACACAAATGGTAATACGCCAAAAAACAAGGTTTTTACTATAATAAAACCATGGATAATTTTCGAAAGGGAAACGGCAGGTGGCGCTTGAATGTCGAATAATGTTTGGCTTTCTTCTTTTCCCCCCAGTTTTATCCTTGATGTTCACAAGCAAACCTGTCTTGGAGACATTAACAGTGCTTCATGAACAACTTCATAACATTTACAGTCTGTTAGTCTCAAATACATGTGTAATGTGATTATAATACACATCCACTGTTAAATCTGTAAAGCCAAAAAAAAAAAAGTTATGCAAAGCTACGAAAATGCAGGTTACAAGGTAGTTCCGTAAAGCAATTATGCAGTTTTGTTTATTTTTCCTAATTTGGAGCCCCTTAGGTAAATGTGTAGAATTAACTTTCGTAAACAGTCGTAATTACCGTGGATAGCGGTACACGCATAGATATGTATATCTATGGATGTGCATTTGTTGCTGCCCTAAATTCGCCCTTTTCGCGGAATTTCGTACCCGCTCTTCAAACTTACTGCAAGAACTGACGTTTGGGAAATATACAGAAGACAACTTCGACTTATTAGACGATATATTTCAAGGTAAAAACGTAGTTTCTTTTATCTTGTGAGTAGAAGTGTTGATGACAAACCTCTAATGATGAGCTGACCCCGACCTCTGGTGGCTGACCTAATCCTGGATATAAAAAAGTGACATGTGGCCAAGTATGGTGACCCATACTCGGAATTAGTGCTCTGCATTTAACCCATCCAAAGTGCACACACACACCGTGAACACACACCCGGAGCAGTGGGCAGCCATTTATGCTGCGGCGCCCGGGGAGCAGTTGGGGGTTCTACAAGTCTGACTCTCTAACCATTAGGCCACGACTTCCCCACCACCTATGAAACGAAATGACCTATGATATGAAAATGATACTGAGACGGTTGCTTCCTACAAAAGTTAATAACTGTTTTCACCTCTTTTGGAAATCAAACATCACTTTTAGGTCAGTATTAAACATTTAAATGGCAGCTTTTAGATTAAAAACACCTTATAGTTCACTTCAGTAAGCTATATCCTCGTGGCATTCAGTGTTGCAAAATACCATAAATATCAGCCAGCAGTGAATACAGATCTGACTCAGAAAACCATGCTAGGTAAAACACAGCTTGAAGTCATTCCGGTTTGTACCAACAACTCCTCAAAGATGCATTTAGTTCACTAACTGCATGGATAATTATCCTGGAACAGCTGGGAGTTCAGTGGGAATTAAGCCTTTGTGGTTTTGTATTATCAGTCCACATCCTTAAACATGAAGCTACTGGCAACTCATTTCACTGTTCCCTACCAGCTAGCATTAATGAAGCTGAAGTACTTACACAAGCCATGCATGGACAATAACAACTGCCTGTAAAATAAAAAATAACCATATGTTGAGTTTTACTTGACTCAAGAATGTCAACATCCGTGTTGCCGCAATCTGTCATTTTTAACCCACGCACAACTAGAGAAAAAAGTCTCCAGATCTTTTCAGTTTATGCTAAGTTTACTTTAGCCTACTTTAGACTGGCTCCCTTGTGAAAGAGGACACTATTGGGACACCAATTAGGTGATAAACATCCATAATAACTATTTGGGGTCAAACAAAACAAGTTCAGTGATTCTCACAGGACCTGCAAATATCATCAGTGCTGGAGATAAAACATGTGCAGACCCACAGAATTACATTAAAATAAACACACATCAATGCCGCAAATTAATATGGGGAGAAAGAGAGATTACATTTCTAACTGTTAAATTCTTGAAAGAATGCACTTTGCTTTTATTTATACTCGAACATCCAATTCGCTAATTTCTTAACTCCAAATAACTCCACGGTTGAGAACTTTTTTACAGCTATTAAACTTTACTTTGTGTTGCGGATTAACTACTTTTAAAACCCAATTTGATAGAAAACACATGTGCATTCCCTGTTTCTCTGTAACAAAAACCTCTGTTTAAGAAATTCCACAGAGATGATTGAGCTATAGTCAACAAATTGTTCTAAACATTTTATGACTCATAAGAATGACATGTAAATATAAAAATCACAAAATGTTTAAACAGTAACTGAGACCTAATAAGAAGTGCGAAAGAAGCTTCGTTCTTCTACCACTTACATTCATCTACATCTATGTAATCCAATTTTTTCTGGATTGGAGGTAGACCAAAACCTACAGGTGCAGTTGTTTAATTTACAGTTTAATTGATGCCATTTGAACAATTGGCCGCAAGAGTCAAAGATGAGATACTCAATAAATCCCAAAATAGCCACACTTAAACAATCATAAAGTTATTTTTATGACTAAGCAGGCAGCACACACCAACCTTAAAGGGATCGTTCACCCAAAAATAAAAATTCTGTCATTAATTACTCACCCTCATGTCGTTACAAACCTGTAAGACCTTCGTTTATCATCGGAACACAAATTAAGATATTTTTGATGAATTCCGAGAGCTCTCTGACCCTCCCATTGACAGCAAGGATCCTTACACGATCAAGGTCCAGAAACGTAGTAAGGACATCGTTAGGACATTCGTCTCCTCCGCGTCACCCTGGCACCATTTTGGAGAGTATCACATGAGTAAACAATGTATCCGCGTACATACGTTGCATACGTTGTTTATGTATGTGATACTCTCCAAAATGGTGCCAGGGTGACGCAGAGGAGACGAATTGTTGAATAATGTTGTTATTTTTGTTTTCTTTGTGCACAAAAAGTATTCTCGTAGCTTCATAAAATTACAGTTGAACCACTGATGTCACATGGATTATTTTAACGATGTCCTAACTACTTTTCTGGACCTTGATCGTGTAAGGATCCTTGCTGTCTATGGGAGGGTCAGAGAGCTCTCGGAATTAATCAAAAATATCTTAATTTGTGTTCCGAAGATGAACGAAGGTCTTACAGGTTTGGAACGACATGAGGGTGAGTAATTAATGACAGAATTTTCATTTTTGGGTGAACTATCCCTTTAAAGGGGTTAGATCACCCAAAAATTTAAACTCTGTCATTTGCTCACCCTCCAGTTGTTCCAAACCTGTATGAGTTTCTTTTTTCTGTTGAACACAAAAGAAGATACTTTGAAGAATGTTGGTAACCAAACCGTTGACAGTAGCCTTTGACTTCCATAGTACTTTTTCTCATCATATGGCTACCGTCAACTTTTTGGTTACCAACATTCTTCAAAATATATTCTTTTGTGTTCAACAGTAAAAAGAAACTTATACCGGTTTGGAACAACTTGAAGGTGGGTAAATTATAAAATAATTTTCATTTTTGGGTTAACTATCCCTTTTATATCAAGTATTCCGTCTATTTTGTTAGCCACTGCTGTAAATAAAGGCATGGGTGAGAAATGTCTTCAAATGCACAATGGAAATACAGGAACTCAATGAATTCTAAATTAAAAAATAACAGCAGATTTTTGTTGTTGTTGTTTTTTACATTAGTTTCTTTAATAATTAATTCCAGTACATGGTTTAAGAATTACATATTATCAATAAACGTGTACACTGAGTATTTTACTGGAGGAAAGAAACTAGAATGGCACTCACTACGACACTGCTCAGACAAGATACAAAGACTCTCTGTAAGCTCACTGATCCCAAACATAGACACTTTCATAAGAGAAAATCAGTCACAACTGTACCCAAAAGAAGATATTAAGAAAAGAAGAGGAGACGTAAGGTATGAAAACATAATGAAACGTATATATTTTATAATATATTTATATATATATTGTAGCTTTTATAAAAAAAAAAGAGAGAAAAAAAAGAAACAAAAACAAAAAAAGAGTAATACTTTTGAGACATAATGAGGTTTCTTTTAGCTACTATCGTTACTGCGACTGCTGCCACTGCTAAGATCGGGCCGTTCTTTTTTGTGAATCTGCTCGTGTGCTTTGAGATGACCTGATTGGCTGAAATTCTTCCCGCACTGCTGGCAAGTGTACGGCCGTTCGCCCGTGTGAATTTGCTGGTGTGCTTTAAGATGTCCCAAGCGACCGAAACTTTTGCCACACTGGGTGCAGCCGAACGGTCTTACCCCGGAGTGAATCTTCTCGTGTGTTCTGAGGACCCCTGAATTGCTGAAAGTTTTGCCACACTGGGAGCAGCTGTAGGGCTTCTCGCCTGTGTGGATTTGCTGGTGATTGCGGTAACTCGACTCTTTAGTGAAGCTCTTGCCGCACAGTGAACAGCAGAAGGGCCGCTCTCCCGTGTGGCTCAACTGATGGGCTTTGAGTTCCTTTGTTTGGCCGAAGCTCTTACCGCACTCAGCGCAACTGAACGGCTTCTCGCCCGTGTGCAGTCGCTGGTGCGAGCGGAGATCGTCCGCTTTGGTGAAACCCTTCGGGCAGTGCGCGCAAGTGTAAGGTTTTTGCCCCGTGTGGATGAGCTGGTGCCTTTTCAAGTTACCGGCCTGCCCGAAGCTCTTCCCGCACTGGGAGCAGGTGTAAGGCCTCTCGCCGGTATGGATGCGTTGGTGAGTCTTCAGGTTACCCAGGGTGCTGAAGTTCTTCCCGCACTGAGTGCAGGAGAATGGCTTCTCACCTGTGAGGTTGCGAGGTTTGCGTGGAGTCGGCGCATGGCCTTTTGTGCTGGTTTGGTTGTGCGCGGCAGTCGCTTTGCTCGCCTGGACGGACATCAGTTCGTAAAGGTTTCCTGATTGGAAATCCGAGTCCATTTTCCCCATGCTGTCGATGACGGTTTCGGGCCGGAGCTTGTTGAGTTCGGTGCGCAGCTCCGCCATGTGAATCGACTCCAAGCCATTCATCTCGGTCTTGATGTGGCTGGACATGAGGTTGGGCTCGTACTCGGTCTTGATGGCGCCGAGCTCGCTGGCGTAGTAGCTGTGGAGGTCCGAATGTTGCTCCGACTTGATGTACTCCAAGCTGTCCGAGACGTGAGTGATGTAGTCGAACACCAGACTGGGTTCGTAGTGTGACTTGTAGGAGTCCAGCTCCGTGCTGTGGAAGGAATGGAGGTCGCTGTGGTGCTCCGATTTGATGTAGTCGAGGCCGCTGATTTCCATCTTGATCTGTTCGGAGCCCAGCTCGGCGGTGCTCAGGGGCTGGATCACAGACAGATCCACCGTGCAGATGGGGTCGAGGTCGAGGTCGGGCTCGCTTTTGATACACGGCAGCATAGCCATGGGCTCCACGATCTCGGAGGCCAGCGAGCTGAGTGTCGGCGTGCTACATTCTGACGACAGCATGGTCAGGGTTGGCGTGGTGCACTC
>NW_015552574.1:1000962-1002626 GCF_001515605.1 Sinocyclocheilus anshuiensis
CATCCATAAAAAAAAAAACCGTCTCACACGGCTCCGGGGGGTGAACAAAGGCCTCCTGTAGCGAATCGATGCGTTTTTGTAAGAAAAATATCCATATTCAAAACGTAATAATCACTTTAATCTAGCTTGCGCCAACAGTTGTACACGGAAGCAGCTCCGGGAGCATGACGTATGAGTTCAGCATTGCTCGTGAAAACCAACGTTTGTTTACAGGATCAAAGGAAGCAAAGTTTCCTTACTTTAGCAAAGGAAAAACAGTCTCCTCTTGGCTTATATCGAAATCCTCTGACATTCTTCTTTACAAATCCTCATTTTGTACTTCTAATTAGTGACGTTGTTTTGTTTTGATCTCTCCGCTGCGTTTCCGCGTGCGTCACTTCTGAGCGGTGCATGCGCAACGCCAACCTCATACGTCATCAGCCCGGAGCTGCTTCCGTTTACAACAGTGAGCGCAAGCTAGATTAAAGTGATTATTACGTTTTGAATATGGATATTTTTCTTACAAAAACGCATCGATTTGCTACAGGAGGCCTTTGTTCACTCGCTTTTTATTTCACTTCTTTTGGACTGAAGCACTGCAACACCCGCTGACTGCAATGATAGAGCTTGGAATAGCCAGGACAATTTTTAATCTAACTCCGACTGGATTAGTCTGAAAGAAGAAAGTCATATACATCTAGGATGCCTTGGGGGTGAGTAAAACACAGCCTACTTTTCGTTTTTGGGTGAACTAACCCTTTAAGCTGTCAAAATGTAATCTACTTTAAAGGAAAAAATTAGCATTTCAAGTAATGCTCAATTAAACACTGATTCACATTTGTTATTTTGCATGTACTTCAAAAGTAATTTCAAAATGGCTGTTGTTTGCATGGCTTGAATGCATGTGACAAACACGTTTATGCAAAACACAAAATTACACAAACGCTTGGTATATTTTTGCTCTGCAGAACACTAATACATGCTTACAGCATGTATCATGAACGCGAACAATAACCTGACATAAGCATCCACCCATTACGATGTCAAAGTCAACCTGACACATTGCAGGGGCATTACAACCAGATGTTCCCATAATAATTTATTATTAAAGAGTCGCACAAAATAAAAAATACCATGCAAATTTGTGAGGGAATAAGACAAAGGCGCGGGATTCAAGCTTATAAATGTATAATTACAACGTCGTGGCATTTGTGTAATTGCTTGTGCCGACTGATTGAAAGTAAGTTACACATTTTAGGCCGGCGAAAAACAAAGATGATAAAAATAAAAAGATAAAGAAACTTGACGTAAAAGTGCGTTGTAAAAACGCGCAAAAGCTCGTCGATTTTATTGGAAATCACTAAAGCAACTAGTCAAGGTAGCTTCGCTAGTTCGCCACGCATCATGCACTTTTCTGCTGTCTTTCTTGAATCTGGCGGCGTTTTTGCACACAATAAATCTTTTGCTTTTTTTTTTCCTTACGAGAGAACGTTTTAATCCACGACGCCCGGGAACGGAGAGCGTGCGATACAAACACAGAACAGGTTGCCAATAGCGGGTATATCGGCATGCAGGGCGCGTTTCGGTGTTTCCAGCGGTGGTGATGAAGAACATACAAAGGCAGGAGGGTAAAAATGCCACAGCTTCGGCGTGCGCGAGCCAGTGGCCATCTTGTTTGTAGCTGA
>NW_015552574.1:1004109-1012550 GCF_001515605.1 Sinocyclocheilus anshuiensis
TTTTTTTTTTCCTGTTCATTTTTTTTTTTTTTTGCGGCCGTCAACGCGCCGTAAGCGGAACCCACATCAAACCCCTGCCGGACACGCCACGTCCACCTCGGCCCCAGCGTCCTGCAGCCTCCCTGTCGGCTGTCGCACACACTCCTTCTCTTTCGCTCTCTCCTCCCTCTCATTGACTAATTCCGCTTCGTTTTCACTCCCGTTGTCGCTTTCCTCCGGGTTTCAGCCGTTGCACTTCCGTCCTAAAAATGTAAATGCGCGCGCAGCGGTACCGTTCACTGAGCTGATACTTTGTTTACTTCCTACAAATGCTCGTTTTCGTGCGTGTTATTCGAAGACGAGGCCGCGATGAATACAATAAACATCTGCACAGGCTTAGAAAATGTGTTTTGTGCAACCAGATGTGTCGTTCCTTCTCTGGCTAATTTAATGCTATCATCATCATCATCATACATCATCTGAAGGAAAAGACACATCAGCGGTTACTCATAACAAAAGCTCAGGACTAGAGAGGAGAATCACATGCTCTGGCACTCCACAGTTGTTATGGAGTGGATGGATAGTGCATGATTGTCATTAATCAATGATATGTAAATGATGAGACCTGCATTCCATTGCACAGGACAAAGGGGTTGTAAAAAACCAAACGAGTGTCAGTTCCTATTATGCATAATAGTACAGATGTGAAATATAACCATTGATGCACTCTAAAAAATGCTGGGTAAAATAGGGACAAACCCAGCAATTGGGTTGTTTTGACCCAGCGATTGGGTTACTACCCAGAAGGTTGGGTTAAACATTTAAACCAACCGCTGGGTCAAAACAGCCCAATTGCTGGGTTTGTCCCTATTTTACCCAGCACTGGGTTGTATTTAACCCAGCATTTTTTAGAGTGTAAGAGAAAAATGTGAAACGGATTTAAATAAAAATGCTTAAGGACTACTGATATATGAAAAAATGCATAATGTAATGAATTTCAAATAAAAATAATCTACACAAACTAAATTATTATTTATTTCACTTTATTGTATTTTTATATTATTTGTTATTCGTTTAGCCCATTGGAACCAGATGTGATTGTTTTCAAAAGTGGAGTTCTAGAATGGAGTTATGAAGTTTAAAGATAATAATAATAATAAATGGAAAATATTATTTAATTCTGCAAATGTAAATGCTACATTACCTTTATGCATAAAATTCCTTTAATATGAATCCTATGCAGAAAATAGAATATTTTTGTGCAATTTTTATGCTGCACAAAATATTGCATTATTAAGAGCAAGCAGTGAAATTGAATCAAATAAAAAACATATAAGAGGCGTTGGTCTGCATTTTTTTCAATGACAAAAAAAAATCTTGCTCTCAAAATGAATAACAGGCAGTCTGGGTTACACTGTCTAGATATAATAGTGTATAATGAGAATCAGAATCATTCATTCCACAGAATGATTTCTACACAATAACCAATGTCTTTCTCATTTAAAAGATGTGTAATACATAAAAGAAAGCAAATGCACTCCTCTTTTTGGCCCAGGTGCACTTGCACACAAGACATTAATTATATATAGTGAATGAAATATGAATTATAAAATGAATTATTCATGTTTATAATTGAATAATTGTGAATAATTCATATAATTGTACTGCATTATATATTAAAAATATATGATAGTGTTTTACTCCATAATCAAACCCCTGAGGACGAGATGGTAAAATTGATCCTCTGTTTAGATGCAGATAAATGAAATGTAGTTAGAAATGGTTAATCTTCCTTCCAATGATGTATTTGTCTCCATTACACTTTTAGACACATCTTACAGATGACACAACTGTGGGTAATGTGCCAACAGGGCCACAAGGAAACCAACTGAAAAGTTTAAGAGGCAGTACGACATAACATGAGAGATAATCAATCACCATTAAATGGGAAGAGATTTCAGAAGCTTATTTTACAGTGCCCATAAAATTTTCACCGTTTGGTCGTTTTCATGTTTTATTGTTTACAACATTGAGCCAGAGGGGATTTAAATTGGCTTTTGACAAAGAAAAAGTTCAAGTTATTAGGAAAGGTTGATCCAAAAATTGAAAATTTGCTGAAAATGTACTCACCCTCAGGCCATCCAAGTTGTAGATGAGTTTGTTTCATTAGCTGAACAGATTTGGAGAAATGTATCATTGATCCTCTGCGTTGAATGGGTGCCGTCAGAATGAGAGTCCAAACAGCTGATAAAAACATCACAATAATACACTAGTAATCCATACCTCTCCTGTCCATCAATTAACATATTTTGAAACAAAAAGCTGCGTTTGTAAGAAACAAATCCATCAAGACATTTTTAACTTCACTTTGCTAAAATGTGGGAGGACAACAGGGGATGGACTTTTTCACTGAATGGATTATGGACTTGTATTCTGGCCAAAAGCAAAGGTTTAAAGTTAAAGGGTTCCTCCGCCCCAAAATGAAAATGTTGTCATTAATCACTTACCCCCATGTCGTTCCAAACCCGTAAAAGCTTCCATGATAAGTCATGGTCCAGAAAAGTATGAAAGACATCGTCAAAATAGTCCATCTGCCATCAGTGGTTCAATCTGAATTTTATGAAGCGAGAATACTTTTTTGTACGAAGAAAACAAAAATAACGACTTTATTCAACAATTTTTCCCCTCCGCGTCCATTTAGGAGAGTATCCACTGAACGCAAACTGCGTATGCTGTTCTGTGTCAGCCGCACCACACGGATACGCTGTTTTCGTTCAAATCACACAGACACAGACAAGTAGAACAGTATACGCAGTTTACGTTCAGTGGATACTCTCCAAAATGGTGCTACGGTGACGAGGAGGAGACAAATTGTTGAATAAAGTCGTTATTTTTGTTTTCTTCGTACAAAAAGTATTCTCGCTTCATAAAATTCAGATTGAACCCCTGATGGCAGATGGACTATTTTGACGATGTCTTTCATACTTTTCTGGGTCTTGACAGTGTAATTTACTAGGCAGTCAATGGGACAGTCACAAGCCTCCCGGTTTTCATCCAAAATATCTTGTGTTCCGAAGACGAACGAAGCTTTTACGGGTTTGGAACGACGTGGGGGTAAGTGATTAATGACAATTTTCATTTTGGGGTGGAGGAACCCTTTAAAATGACTCAATCATGGATTTGTTACTTACAGACAAGGAACTTTTTGTTTCACAAGATGTTAATTGATGGACTGGAGTGGCGTGGATTATTGTGATACTTTTATCAGCTGTTTGGACTCTCATTCTGACGGCACCCATTCACTCCAGAGGATCCACTGGTGAACAAGTGATGTATGCTTACTTTTTACAAATCTGTTCTGATGAAGAAACTCATCTTCATCTTGGATGGCCTGAGGTTGAGAATTTAAATTTTTGGGTTAGTTACTTCTTTAAAAACAAAATAGGCGCACATACACTGTATATTCATCCTGTAAGTTATTTCATTTGCTGTGAAGGTGCATCTCCACAACTGATACAAATCAAACGGCAAGTGTCACACAGCTGTTACTGCTTAGAACGTCACAATAGCATCAAACAGGAAGGCTTTTTCAAGTTGCATCTAGCTGGAGGACTTTACTGTAGAATTTATTAGAAAGCCAAAAACAAAAAAACCTAGGGCCATTTGATTGGTTGCCTTTTGCACATATATGCATCAATGTTTAGGAAAAACATTAATTTCTAGAGATCCCAGCTACATAGAGTTCAGAAACTCAGCTGAGAGATAAACACCCCACTCTACTGTTGCACAGGTAGAAATGAAGGAAGCAGATTTTATGGATGATACAATTCAAGACTTAGAATGAAAAATGACAAAGCATGTAATTGATGCAATATTCCACCTTTTTAATGTATTGCCATAATTCAAATGTACAACTACTTCCAGTCACATTAAAAGACATTTCAGTGATACGTAAAAATCTTTTTGGAAAAAAAAAAAGTAGAAATTCAACGCTGGTTACAACAACAGGCATTCCTAAAAGATGAAAAAAATGCAAACAAACACAACTTCCCAATAATAATGACTTTCGATGTTGCACAAAATTTGGTCAACTCTCGAAAGGAAAAGATTTAGTATTGATGTTCTGTATATGTGGTTCATAATTACCTGGATTATAATGTGCTTTTACTGTAAAATAACAATATTGATTAAATAGAAAGTTTTCATTAATAACCCTATCACTTTTTTTTCTCCCAATTTAGAGATGATTATTTCAACAAAACATATTACTGAATGTAAACCAAATTTAACATTTGTCTACTTTCGCCATAAATATGCTAAAACAATGTGAATGAGTCCTGAGGTAATGAACTGAGCAAGGCTTTCAGACTACCAACAAAACTGAGGTATGGATGTGTGGAGTAACAGGAAAAAGAAAATGGTACAAAAGTAATGCTTGGCATTTATTGGTCAAATGCATAACTCTATAATCCATTTAGAGCTACTATACCATAAAACTGAAAACTACTAGCCATGATCCATGGAAAACAGTTGATCCAACTGGTCTGTTACAACAAGTGTTCTTTTCAATACATGACAATACAGATTCTTAAAAAGTAACAAAACCACTAAATGGAGTCATCATGCATAACATAAACAAAACACTAAAATGCTCAAGTAGTTAATTAGAACAATGCAGTTCTCTGGGCGAATGCTGGACTGCATCACAAAGCTCATGTTTCAGACTGTTTGGCAGAAAGATGCTGTTTATTTTGCTTCATAAAAAAGGTTACAAAAAAGTAAAAATAAATAAAATAACAGGTGTAGGGTATTAATAACGGTCAATTGAGTTATGATGCACTTCAAGGAAAGTCAGTGACTGCAGACGCACACACGTAAACAAACACACCCCACAAAGTTGCAATGTCGTTTTTACAAGAGACTGCATCACACATTCGCCAGTACTAACTGAATAAATATCTGTGGACCAGAGCGATTTTACATGCCAAGATTCTTTAATTCATGGTCATAAATAGATGGGCGTATATGGGGCCGTTTCATGGCATTAAGTCAAATGCAAAATTCAAGTCCTTCAATATTCATTTAAATTGCTTATTGTAACCCAGAACAAATGGAAATATACCATAATATTGTCACTCTTACTAATATCATAGTCTTTATACAATAGTCTTTTGGATCCATCAGCTGTAATTAGCCTAAAGAGACAGTTCACCCAAAAATAAATATTCTGTCATTATTGATTCACCCTCATGTTGTTCCAAACATGTATGAATTTTTTCTTCTGTTAAGCACAAAAGGTCATATTTTGAACAATGTTGTTAACTGCCGATATCTATTATTCTCTCCACACTATGGAGGTCAATAACTACCAGCAACCAACATTTATCAAAAGATCAAAGCAAATTATTACAATTTTATTTTTGGATGAACTATTCCTTTAAAGGGATTGTGCAGTCAAAAATGAAAACTCTGTCTTCATTTACTCACCTTCAAACCTGCATGACTAAACCTGTAAGATAATTTGAGAAATGTCTCAGGGTTTTCATTTTTGGGTGAACTAACTCTTCCTGGTATCCCTCCCAGCAGTCTGAATTGATGAAACATACTGAATTATTTTAACATTGAAGTCAGATTTGACTAGCAGTAACATAATTAAAGAGAACTGGTACAATATCTAGAGCTGACTGTTCAGGTGAAAGAACTAAGCACAAGAAAGAAAGAGTTCTGGTCATTTTTTTTAACAAAGGCAGGGTGCTAAACAATTAATTAACCTCACAATCATCACCAACACCTATAAGATCAGCTTATTGAATGGTTAAATCTAGGCACTAAACAGATAAAGTACTTCATTATAGTCTACTAATGAAGTTACAATACTCAATACATCTGAAAGAAGCTTAGGGTTCATAATGTAAAATGTAATGGCCCATATTGTTAAAAAAAAAGCAATACAATCCTATAAGAGTATGTATGGTCGAAAAAGTTTTCCCTTCGTTGTAATCTTTGGGTCGCAAGTTCTTGGTACCTTCCTACAGGGACATTAAGTAGCGTAAAATAAAATAAGCCACATTTTTAAATGCACAATCAAATAAGCAGGCCAACTGGCCGGTCCCGTTCCATTTGTAAACGTTTTTGTTTTTTTTTTGAGCAGGACCTTAACTCCTGATATTGCAGAAGTCCCGAAAGATATGGTCCCATCGATGAGGTATTGATCAGTAACACCTTGTACTTTTTTTTCCCCCCATCATGCTTATTACTGACAGAGATATTGTAAAAAGTCAGGGTCGAGAGTGGGAATGTGCGTAACAGGTGGGACCTATATCCCTTCGATACAGGGCGTAAATTGTAAGTGCAGGATCCGTCTGCCTCTCTGGAAATGGTAGATAACGGCTTCCCTAAGGAAGACTACGTATTCAGATACATGCCACCGATGCTGGGAAAACCAAATTTCACAACCGGCAACTGAGCATTTCTCCAAGTTCAAGATGTTGAGCCATGCGAACACTTCACGCAAACAGGAAGACGCTACTCTAGTTGAGGATACTAGGAAAGTCAGATCCTCTTTTAAAGTCAATGAAATGAGAATATGAAGAGTTAGGAGCTTCAAGTTTCTTTCCAATAACCATTTCAATGCAATTTTCTTGTCATCTCGTCCTCAGACTCCTTGCCTCTTGAAGATATCCTTGGTTGTGCACGTCATGCAATCGATGACAAGTGTGCAAGTTCAAGTCAAAAACTGTAAGCCATCCTCGACCCATGGCGAAAGGTTGAAGAAAACATCTAGAATCTGACATGTAAGTCAAGACTTTAATTATATAAAAATCCAGTATGACATCTGAACACGAGGTATTTCATGTTGAGTACTAAGTCGGTAAGGACGTATGAAAAACTGGTTGATTCGATCGCAGGAGACGCGTTACGCTATCTCTGGTTCGTTTGATCACGTTCCAAATGTTGTAAAAAGAAACAAGACCAGCATGCTGCATGGGCCTATTAACTAGCGAATTCCTTTTCCACGACATCTTCATGTAACGTGTTTAAAATATTTACAACGTTTTAGGATCTTTTAAAACTTGAATTATGAAAAAACACCCAATGGAAAAAGGAAATTCTTCTATCCTTATTGTGATGGTCTATGCAGCCCTACTTTGATATTTACACTGTGTACACAGCTTGTTGTTACTAGTATTTGCTTCTTCCAATAATCCCTAAAATTAGGGAAACGAAATGGAGGTAAAAACATCTTAAATTGTGTTGGATGTCTAATTACCTCAGTGTACCTTCAAACTAGCAAAAAAGGCTACATGTTTCTTGCATTTCCATTATCAGTACTTGAAATGAATTTGAAAGTCTGACTCACTTCGAGAAGCAACAAATCACTGGAAAACCTCTCCACCTATTCTCCTAAATTTCTTTCATCTACACTCTCTCATATCGTTTTGTCCGTGTGCGTCCGTAAGTGAGCCTGGAGCCTTGAAGACTGGGAGAAACTCTTTCCACATTGTGGGCATCGGTTGGGCGTCTCCTCGTGCGTTTGTCGATGGGCTCTGAGAAGATGCGCTCGGCTGAACTTCCTGCCGCACTCTTTGCAAGCATGGGATTTTCTCCCACCTTTGTGTTTCAAGGACTCAGTCCTGTCCGTCGTCTCGTCGCCATCTTCGTTGTCCTCTTCATCATTATCCTCCTCTTCCTTTTTCTTATTCATCTGGTCACTCATTGAGCCCTTACCGACTTGCGAATCAGCCGGATCTGTGGACACTTCCATACTGGGAACGGCATCCATTGACTCATCGTCATCCTCAAGAAGTTGGGAAGGAAGCGTCAGGAGTCTTTGCAACATTGACGGGGATCTGATTTGAGATTCGTCACCTGTATATACAAAGACAACGACTTGAAAAGTTGGTATGATTTCAAATTACAACCCTACTCAGTGCTGGGTAGAAACTGTACTTTGTTAATTACATAATGAAAACTGTTGTTAGTGACACAATCTAGGTTACTCATTTTAGATAATGTATTCTGACTAGTTTTTAGGTTACTTTTTTAAATCTAATTTGTTTAAATATGTATATACAGTATCTCACAGAAGTGAGTACACCCCTCACATTTTTGTCAATATTTTATTATATCTTTTCATGTGACAACACTGAAGAAATGACACTTTGCTACAATGTAAAGTAGTGAGTGTACAGCTTGTATAACAGTGTAAATTTGCTGTCCCCTCAAAATAACTCAACACACAGCCATTAATGTCTAAACCGCTGGCCACAAAAGTGAGTACACCCCTAAATGAAAATGTCCAAATTGGGCCCAAAGTGTCAATATTTTGTGTGGCCACCATTATTTTCCAGCACTGCCTTAACCCTCGTGGGCATGGAGTTCACCAGAGCTTCACACTTGAGGTTGCCACTGGAGTCCTCTTCCACTCCTCCATGACGACATCACGGAGCTGGTGGATGTTA
>NW_015552574.1:1012566-1028239 GCF_001515605.1 Sinocyclocheilus anshuiensis
ATATTGCCCTGTGGCCCAGTCTCCGAAGGGAGGGGATCATGCTCTGCTTCAGTATGTCACTGTACATGTTGGCATTCATGGTTCCCTCAATGAGCTGTAGCTCCCCAGTGCCGGCAGCACTCATGCAGCCCCAGACCATGACACTCCCACCACCATGCTTGACTGTAGGTAAGACAAACTTGTCTTTGTACTCCTCACCTGGTTGCCGCCACACGCTTGTCACCATTTGAACCAAGTAAGTTTATCTTGGTCTCATCAGACCACAGGACATGGTTCCAGTAATCCATGTCCTTAGTCTGCTTGTCTTCAGCAAACTGCAAACTGTTGAGCAAACTGCTTTCTTGTGCATCATCTTTAGAAGAGCACCGAGCCCGAGCTCAGCCCAGTGCGCTCCTCTTTACTGGTGGTGACCTCTTTGAACTGCCAGAGGTCACTGCACCACTTCTGCCCGAAGACTTTGTCCAGGATGGGCACCCAGTCCTGAGCCACTGCAATGACAGTCTGCTTGTCTGGTTCTGTTGGGAAAAAAAAAAAAAAAAAGAAAACATCATAGAGATGGAAATGAAAAATAATGACTTATTTTTCAAGTTTAATTATCTCCATTCATTTAAAATAAGTAGGGTTACACACTTAAGGAAATTGGAAACCAAATGACCTTTATCTGCTGATTTCGCATTAAAATATCCAGAGATGTTTTGTTGCAGTTCACTTGTACACGACATAAAATTCGATTTTAAAAGTGATTTTTTGCATTTGAAAGCAATAACTAGTTAGAATGAAATTTAATTGTTATAATAACTGAAAAACATGACCATATTTCAGTACAAACACCTGGGTCTTATTCAATAATTACCTGCAATGCAGGCGCTATCAATCTGAAAAAAAGACGTTTATTGTGAGCCGAATCGTTGGCCTGGTCTGCTTTGTTTTTGCATAACAGTTTAAAAATAGAAGTCTGAATGAAACCCAAAGAACAGATGGAAAAACAATAAAGTACTTTTGTTTCTGGTCTGTCCGCCACTGAACAATAAACTGAGGCGTGCCAATATAATGCGTTAATAAAAGGGGAAATGAAATGTTCGTATAATATTACCTTTGAACATTGGGTATATTATATTGAATACTCAGCATTTTACATCAGCTTTTTAACATTAGCTCCACACCAGCCATATTTAAATGAACTCAAGAGTAATTTTTTAGCACAGACATGCCTTCTATGAAAAATCTGATTGCATCTTATTCTCAAAAGCCTGCTACAATTGATTTCTGCCCATGGAAAGTGGGCACTAAACAGAATTTTATTTAAAAGTAATGTTTGTGTACATTTTTATTGATCGTAGGAGCCAATCAAACGATGGACAACAGTTGCATTTCCAGCCTGATACCCAACGACAGATACAGGAACATTGAGAACTTCATTCAGAGACGTTTCAGGTTCCAGGTTCCAGGTAGAGGAATGATATAGTTACAGTTAAGTAAGCCATATCACGATAGTCTGAACCCTCCACAACTTAGTACTCAGAATCAGCCTGAAAGTTAGGGAACTGCATCAAACAAATAGGATTAGATAGGATTACAGTTACCTGATTTTCATAATTCGTTTAGTGAACCGATCCCTAAAGCAACACGGACAGCGCATGCAAATAAACAATGTTATCAGTGGGCACAATTCATTGGGAGTAAATTCTTTCCACAAAAAGAAGTGATTATATCCAACTTTACACTACCAGGGTCAGTAGGTTTTATTTAGTTATTTTTTTATTTAAGAAATTAATACTTTTATTCAGGAGGGATGCATTCAACTGATTAAGGGTGACACTAAAGATTTTATGTTACAAAAAAAATCTACTTCAAATAAAGAAAATGTAAAGGTTTTCACAAAAAATTAAGCAGCACAACTGTTTTCAGCATTGATAATATAATATTTATATGTAAAATAATAAACACTGAAGACTGGAGTAATAATGCTGAAAATTCAGCTTTGCATCACAGGAATAAATTACATTTTAAAATATTTTAAAATTAAAAATTGTAATTGTTTACATTTAATAATATTTTGTAATATTACTGTTTATAGGCTACTGTATTTTTGATCAAATAAATGTAGCCTGGGTGAGCATTCTTCAAAAGCATCTTACAGACCCCAAACCTTTGAACGGTAGTGTACATGCATTCTAATTATCAACTACTAGACAATAAAACAGTTTGTACCATTTGTGGTTTCAGTTTTTTCCCACTCTTTTTTGTGCGATTGGTCCTGCAGGCCTTTCGACTCTTGCTTTTCCGCTTTGGAACTGCTAGGAGAGGCAGAGTCGTTTTCGCGGTCCTCCGTTTCCACAGCAAGCACATCACTGTCCTCCACTATGTTCTTGTCCTGTAACTGCTCTTTTAATATCTGGTTTTCCTGCTCCTTCTTGGTGAACTCCGAGAGCAGGTCGTCAAAGCTGTCTTCCACGATTTTAGTCAGCTCACAAACAGCGAATTCCAGCACATGTTCCATAACAGATTTTAACTGACCTGAAAATGGAGACATTATGATATATTTACTCAGAAAAATCCATCTGTAAAGTTCTTGTGACACAAACAGGTAGTTATAGCCTGTAGGTTCTCTAATCACTCTCTGCACCATCTACACACTGCAGAGAAAGGCACAAAATAAAGCCGCTGGCTGACATTTATGAGAACACACCAATTTGCATCGCTCCCTACTTTCTGCAAGAAATTTTCAGATTTAAAGTCTCAATTATGCCATGTCAAGATCTGAATCAATCTAAGAAAAATGCCACTACGAATGCGTATCTGTTGATGCAGAAATGGAACTGATGGACTGTATAAAATTGAATGGTGTATTTTAAGCCTGACCTATAATAACATTTGCATACTACCATATTGTATGTACAAACTTATGATGGTCACATTAGGAAGCTTACACTGCAAAACCAAGTACATCGATTTTTACTAAAAACCCTGCAAAACTGATGCATTTATTAAGAACAAAAATTAATGTACAGATATAATAATTCTTTTTAGCATGTTCACAAACTGAGCAAATTGATCCTTTTTTAAATTTAAACCCAACGTAACACGAAACAGTCAAATTATCAACAGACTGTCAAAGCATTTCAGTTTGAGGTTTTAAAAGGTTTAGGCATCTCCAAAAATCTGTATTTTAGGACAGAAGAGGAATCGTTAGTAATCTCAACATAATTACCTAAGCACTTCTTATAGTGACAGGGTATACGTGGCTTGTATTCAAATCAGAAGTGCTGCAGGTCTGAATTTTGATTTGGACGCTTATCTTGGAACTTGTATGAAATGCACCTTCCTGCAGAAATACAGCCTTTAAAATGCACCGCATGTAGTCCTCTGCATTCCTCCGACTGTACACAGCCCATTTTTATCAGACAACTGAAAGACCACATCTAGAAGTGCCTAAATGCCTTAGCCTACTGTCGAAGCATAAAATACACAATGAACAATATTAACATCTAATTGTCAAAGATATTATATACTAACAGAAGTAAAAAGTGGTCAAGTTTTCCCACTAAAGTTATAATAAAATAAATATCTAGCAAATATACATATGTACACAAATATATAGATTTTAGAGGCAAATTTTGAGTTCCTAAAAATGGTGTAAAATCTTTCACTGGAGCAGATGCACCATAGAAAGTAAAAAAAAATTAATAAAAAAAAAACTAGTGATGTTGGAAAATGTCTGATATTGTAAATATTCGTTCTTCAATCTTAAACTATGTAATTTACAACCTGGCTCACTAATGAAAATGTGCAACACTTGCTAGGCAATATGAAATGCCATTCACTAGCCTACTGTCGAAGCATAAAATACACAATGAACAATATTAACATCTAATTGTCAAAGATATTATATACTAACAGAAGTAAAAAGTGGTCAAGTTTTCCCACTAAAGTTATAATAAAATAAATATCTAGCAAATATACATATGTACACAAATATATAGATTTTAGAGGCAAATTTTGAGTTCCTAAAAATGGTGTAAATTTTTTGCGCTTCTCATCAGTGAACAACGGCTCTGTGTAGTTAATGCTGCTCAATGTGAAAGCACGCAGTGACTTTATCCTTTCGCAATTGATTTGATATTTAAAGCAAATAAAATGTAAAAAAAAAATTTTTTTTTTCGCAATGTGTCTTTATATTTTGCCAGAAATATAGGGCTTTCTTTACAGTTTTCCTTTTCATAAATATTTTATTGCTACATATGTATATATAGCTATAATTTCACTCCATTAATTTTGAGAGAAAATGATAGCATACAATGCAGAACATTTTTTAACAATTGTTTTTACAGATAATATCACAAGTGTGCATTGCTGAAAGCCTCTCACAATGGCCCCAATGGGCCATCCTTACTGTTGAGCCTTAGTGCTGACTTTAAGAAAGCTGCAATTGAAAATAATATCGATTTACCTATTCAAATACAATTTTTGAAGCATATGTAACTTCCATGATGACTTAAATGAATCAAGATCAGATATTCTCATTCAATTTTAGTGGTGCATCTATTGCAAACGAATTAAATGGTGCATTTTTGAAAAAAAACTCTTTGTGTGCATGTTGACACGCCAAGCTATGACATCAAAGCGGATCATTGGGCTCCTTTGTGATTTGGCTGCAGTCTCTGCTTAGGATGAAGACTCTCATGATACTCCCCCCTGAAAACCCAACCATGGATACCCTCCGCAGAGTCTGGTAGGTGTGGCTTCTTCTAACCACCTCCATTGGCCAAAATGCAAGGCAAAGGCACACTCCCCATGGCTACCATCACCGCAGTATGGAAAGCAGCGCTAAGGAGCAGCTCAACGACAGAAGCGTCATCACCCAAACCAGCCATTGGCAGCAGTCACAACAAGTCAGCCATACTCCAAACATTAAAAGATCTATGCATACATGCCCACACAGGCCTGAAGACTGCTGACTAAGATTCATTTCAAAGACCAGACATCAAAAACTTCCTTCAATCATACAATTCCACTCAACAAAGAAAAAACATTCAGACTAAAACAATGCGTTGTTTCTCTACAGTCTCCCATGCACAATTATGTAGACTTACACACTTCCTCCAACTGAGTAAATGATTGGTTTTAAAAAAAAGTGAGATCTGTGGACCAGTTTATCTTAATTACTATCTGAACTGAAGAAAATAAATAAGTTAAGACTTATAAATCAAACATGTATTCTAGTAGTTGTGTTTTGCATGGTAGATGGTTTGTAGTTGGTTTAAGATGCTCATTACTTGGTGCTAAATGACCATCTTGGACCAGCAAGAAAACAGTTGGTCAAGACGGTTTTAGGAACTAGTCAACCAGCTAATGACCAACTTAGACCACCTAGAAACCATCTACCATGTTCAAAAAACAGAGTTACCATCTAAAGCTGGATTTTCCATCAGGGCTTGGTTTGGGTTTAACTACAGGGTCATTCCTGCCACGTTTCTAAAATACAAGGGCGTTTAACCAAAATAAGGGAATTGAAATCCATGGGTGCAAAAGCAGACCAAGTTTATTACGACTTCCTCCTTCCGTTCAAAATGGTGCATACCCTTGTTTTCATAAACCTCGCCACTGCGCACCAAGCCATCGAGTCACATTTGCATTGTAAACACGAGCGTTTCAATAACACGGATTATTGAACAAGATACCCAACACGTTTTCTTCATTTCCATTCAATGAAAACATGGTTTGCACTCAAATAGCCTTACCAACTGCTCGCGCTTTCTGGTCACGCCTGAGCGTTTCAGATTGAACGCCACATTCAGGGCTTTGACTGGGGGCGTGTTGCTTTGTTTCATCGTTCTTGTCTGTTTTTCTCTTAGACGCATTGCTATTCCCGTTCCCTCCACGAGACTGAAGGGTCGCCCTTAAACGCTGATTTTCTTGCTCTTTGGTGGCCGTTTCCAATAGCATTGAATTCAACGTGGCCCCAACAGTCTTGGTGATTTCCTGAACGGCGAGCTGCACTACCTGTTCCAGTGCGGACTCCAGCTGACCTTGGAAAAACGAAATGTAAAGGGCACCGTTCATGTTTACGACCGCTCCGTTGGAAGACCTCTTTCATTCTTCCTCTTCCCACCTACCAAAGTAGTGTTAAATATACAGAAGTCCCCCAGAACAACTGCCTAGAAACGAAGTTACCCCTTTCTCGCGAAACGCATCGTGGAGGTATACACCCCTCAGTATGCAATACCGTACTCCACTTCGTCAAGACGCATTAGGAAAGTCCAAGTAGTCCACAAGCGCATTAAGGATCTTCCCTCAGACGACCACTACGCCATTTTGCCCTAAATATGAAAACGGCTTGCGCACATAACCCAGAAATGAGCGGTAGGAAACACCTCAGATCAAAACGCGGCTTTGGCTTTCGATACAAGTAATTTAACCGAGCTGTTTGCGGGTTTTTGTATGCGACGTCGCAGGCGAGTAGCGCGCATAAATGAGCCGATTCATTTCAACTCTAAAGTAGATTATAGCCACTCAGTTATTGCCAGTTATATCCAGTTACGCACTACTTTTGTCTAGGGTATTATTTAGATTTTATTGCATAAGGACTGCCACTTGTAACAAAACGTTTATAGTGCGCTCTTCTAGTTTAATTACGGTAAAACCGCCGCTGCATTAATTAAGAGGAAGGCGGGGCGAGATTTACGCTAGATTACAGATGCAAAGGCATGTGTGGCACGATGAAATTTGGCTGCCAGGGTGTGTATATATCTATATGTGTGTGTGGCATCTTTTATTTTATTATTGTTATTTATTTTTTTTACATACATTTGGTGTTTAGTGCATGTGAAATTTAAAAGTAATTATTCATTCTATTGACTACGCCCACAAAAAGCATATAAACACACGTTTTCAGTTATTGGTGCCATTGTAAAAAAATCACTCCTTCATTAATTTCACAAGTGAAAGATGTCTAAATAAATGTCATGTTAAAGGGTTAGTTCCCCAAAAAATTTAAATTTACCCGCAAGTTGTTCCCAATCTGTATGAGTTTCTTTCTTCTGTTGACTACAAAAGAACATGTTTTGAAAAATGTTGATAACCAAACAGTTGACGGTAGTCATTGACGTCCATATGAATACTATGTAAGTCAATGGCCACCATCAACTGTTTGGTTACCAACAGTTGTTTAAAATATCTTCTTTAGTGTTCAACACAAAAAAAAAGAACAACAGAAGGTTTGGAACAAGTGGAGGGTGAGTACATGATGACGAATTTAAAAGTAATTATTCATTCTATTGACCACGCCCACAAAAAGCATATAAACACACGTTTTCAGTTATTGGTGCCATTGTAAAAAAATCACTCCTTCATTCATTTCACAAGTGAAAGATGTCTAAATAAATGTCATGTTAAAGGGTTAGTTCCCCAAAAAATTTAAATTTACCCGCAAGTTGTTCCCAATCTGTATGAGTTTCTTTCTTCTGTTGACTACAAAAGAACATGTTTTGAAAAATGTTGATAACCAAACAGTTGACGGTAGTCATTGACGTCCATATGAATACTATGTAAGTCAATGGCCACCATCAACTGTTTGGTTACCAACAGTTGTTTAAAATATCTTCTTTAGTGTTCAACACAAAAAAAAAGAACAACAGAAGGTTTGGAACAAGTGGAGGGTGAGTACATGATGACGGAATGTTCGCTTTTGGTTGAACTTTCTCCAAGCAAACAAAACAAAAACTTATTAGACTACTAATATGACTGCAGTCTTCATCTCCTGTGACTGTACATAATTAAAAAAAAATAAAAAATTCAGGAGTGCTGTTTATTTCATTATGTGTAAAACTGTTTTTGTTTTTTTTTATGATGACATCTGTTGAGTTTTTGAAGTTGTAAAACAGCAGGAAAAGAACTTCTCCGTAGTGTGTGCGATCTGTGGCCACAAATATACCACAGCCCCGGTTCCTGTTACTATCAGCAGAGGAAGAAGACTGTGGCACTCACACTAACACAGTATTATTAAACTGGTAGTGTATTGGGGCAAAGAGAGACACACAAGTAATTTTAGGTATTTTCTGAAGATAAAAAGTGCTCGTACACAAGACCATAGTTGATTGTTTTAAGGTTAAAGATCGTAATTACTTAATTATTCAATTATTCATTCATTTTGAACCGATGATTTTATCTATAGTGAGCTTTTGAGAAAACTGATCCCCCATCAAGGAGACAGTTTTCTATAATACTATAAAATAATTATTTCTTTATTGT
Source organism: Sinocyclocheilus anshuiensis (assembly GCF_001515605.1). Lineage (NCBI taxonomy): Eukaryota > Metazoa > Chordata > Actinopteri > Cypriniformes > Cyprinidae > Sinocyclocheilus > Sinocyclocheilus anshuiensis. The sequence continues at coordinate 1,020,817 of NW_015552574.1, forward strand.
TGGAAGAATTCAGTTTTCACATTGCTTTTTTGTTAGGTCCCATTCAGTCAATATTCAGCTATTAATCTTACTTTTATTCAAGGATTAAAGTTCATTGCAACTTGTGAAGTGAGTGTTCAGAAGTGCAAATGACAGCACAAATCAATATCATACAGTTATTTATAGATACAAACATTCAAATTTGAATAAGAATTGCCAGCTGTATTCAATTAGAAATAATGCAGTTTACATGTCGAGACTATGTTTGAAAATACAATAAAAGTTTGGTTTTGTCATTTTCTGTTAGGAAAGCTTCTGCGATGCCTAACAGTTGCAGCACTTAACAACTTCATGCAAACCAAAAATTGCTATTTTAAATATGTATTAATATATTTAAGTACTTACACTGAATTAAATGATTCAGAATATTCAAGAGATCTTTCAATATAGATAATTTAAAAATGGACAAATTAAGGATATAGAACTATATAGGCTAGCTATTAATTTTTAAAATAATAATTTTTTTTGTGTGCATGTTTTCTGAGGTTGTCATTGTCTTGTAGATGTAGACACTAAGCTTGTGAGTAAAATAATATATGGCTCGTTACTATTGTACTACGTGAAGTGGTCATGGATAAGCAGACATGTAAGCAGAGCATTCACCATGATAATACTATATATCACTATTTAAATAACACATTCTGTTTCAAAGTCTGCCTTAATTATGTATCTTGTAAGTTACTCAACTAATTACAATGCTCTAATCACAGCACACAGTTTTCAAACACCAGGGGGTGCAGTATGATAACTGTATCGAATAAAGCGTGTTTAATAGTGTTATCCTTTTTGGCATAATAGCTAAACTAATTGCATTCAACTTTTCAGTGGAGAACAATAGAATAAAACAATACCTTGATTAATAAAAAAAAAAACTTAATTAGGAATCATATAAACAATTAGGCTATGAAAAAAAGCATAAATACAGCTGCTATACAGTTTTAGGTTAAAAGGGTAATATGATGCTGCTAAAAAGAACATTATTTTGTGTATTTGGTGTAATGAAATGTGTTTATGCGGTTTAAAGTAAAAAAAAAACACATTATTTTCCACATACTGTACATTATTGTTTCTCCTCTATGCCCCGGTGAGGAAGCACAATGTGACAATTACAAGTTCAGCCAGGTCTTCTGGTCTGCCAGGATCTTTAAATCATCATTTATTTCATTATTTCAAGGCAATGCAGTGCAGTTTTTATGCCAGTTGGTTGGTTTGGCCTGCTGTTCTAACACCAGAAAAGACCAGTTTGAAGATAAATCAAGTTGATGTTCATTTTACCTTGATGTTCCAAATAGGACAGTATTATGCAGTTTTTACAGCCGTGCGCTGAAATGACAAGAACATCACAGAAAAACACATTCAGACCACTCATCATGAATTAAACATGCAGAATATGTCACAAACTTTTTCACTAGTGCTGATACCTTGCTTTTTAAGTTTTCATTTATCAGGCAGTTCCTTAAAATGAAACCATTTAAACATAGACATATATTTGTGCCTGCCAGAATTGCAAGCAAGACAGCTAGACTTCTCAGAATATCTTACAAAAATGAATAATTGTAGTTTCCTGGCAGTAAAACTTGTGACAATGTTAATATTAGCTAGTTGTGGAGGGTGACTCAACCAAAAAGAATTTAAAACAGAAATGCAAATAAATCGAAGGACTGCAAACAAACATGGGGCGTGGTCCGCTGTACCGGAAGTGAAGAAAGGGGCGGCGGGAAAAAGGAGAAGGTATGTTCATTAGACACGGCCATTATTGTTAATTTGTCATAAAGCAGAAGTTTTTCTGTGGCTATCATCTGAGAGGCGACAAGACATCGAGCACTCCTCATTCATGCACTTGTGGATCCCATTGCAGAGGTGAATTAATGACAGGTGACGAGGTGCAATAAACACCCGCCCTTCATCCGCGCGCGTCGTACTATAACGAAAGCGCAGCGCATGAATATTAATATGTCCATATTGCTTCCTAACATTACGCAGGTATTCACGCCACCTATTTAATAAACATAAGCTCAATCCTTTCCCGTAGTAGAATTCGTAAATTCATCAGCAGTATGGTGCCTTCTCAGCCAATCGTTTAGTGCTACTGTTCGAACGCCTCGTTATTAATTATTCTCGTTAGTAATATTCATGAGCCTCAGGATACCAGCGGTATTCCACTATATGAGGCTGATATTATCTTATATATTTATTATATTATAAACATATCGTGATAGACCAGTCTGACTCATATGCTGTAATAACTGTGTTGTTATTAGCTTATGTTAGCTTAAGTTAGCTTATTAAATGCATTAACAACCCTAAGATTGTGATTTGGTACAACCCATAACATCATAAAGTTTATGCCATATGGCAGAGATTAATATTATAAGCCTGTTTTCTACCATTGTTCTATGTATTTTAATTTCTAAGATTAAAATAAATCAATAAAATAATAAAACAAAATTTCATGTTCAAGTTGGTCAGTGTATTCAGTGTTGACCAAAGCTCAGCTGTTTGGTTTAAAAGTGACTTGTGTTTGAGCTGTACTTCATTAATCGCTACACTACTATCAATAGGTAATTGTGGTAATTGCGTCTTTTTATCTCGCAATTCTGAGTGTACATCTCACAATTCAGACTTTGTTTCTTGCAATTCGGAGGAAAAAGTTAGAACTGTGAGATATAAACTCAGAATTGTGAAATATTAACTTGCAATTCTAAGAAAAAAAAGTCAGAATTGCAAGATATAAACTACGAATTCTGGTTAAAAAAGTCAGAATTGCTAGATATTAACTCGAAATTACATAATATAAATTCAGAACTGCAAGATATAAACTCAGAATTGTGTGATATAAATTTACAATTGTAAGATGTAAACTCAGAATTCTGAGAAAAAAGTCAGAATTGCGAGATATGAACTCAGAATTGCATGATAAATTCAAAATTGCAAGATGTAAACTTGGAATTCTAAGAAGAAATGTCAGAATTGTGAGTAATAAACTTGCAATTTCAAGGGGGAAAAAAAAGTCAAAAGTGTGAGAATATGCCAATTATTATTATCTTTTCCATAAAAAAACAGAATTGTGAGATGTAACCTGTCACACTAGCCTACGGAGAGGAGCGAGGAACGAGGAGACAAGGCGTAAACTCACACAATAGTCTTTTAACTCCAAAAGCCAAGGGATAACACTGGGCAGACAGGAACACAGGTAACACATGGGTTGACATACAATCTCAGACAAAGACAGAGAGCACAGACTTGAACTTAAATGCAAGGGATAATTAACAAACACAGGTGCACTGAATGACTAATAAACTAAACGGACAGGAACATGACCAAAAAAGGGAAAACATGAACAGAAACGGGCAAAGACACGACAAAACAGGTCCATGATCCTGACATAACCTCAGATTCACAGCTCTGAGAAAAAAGTAAGACTCACGAGCTATAAACTGAATCGTGAGATGTAAACGCAGAATTGCAAGAAAAACGTTTTGTGTGATGAGTATACAGTATTTCTTCAAAATCATAATTTTGTGTTCCACAGAGGAAAGCAAGTCTTGAGTTTGGTACGATACGAGGGTGAATGATGAAAATTCTGATTTTGGGTGTTATTAATTTACTTAAAATGAAAACATATTGGATGAAATAAAGTCAAATCAATAAAAATATGTATTGATAGCATCATTTAATAGAATAAAAACACAATCTCGTGTGTGCGTTTCACTTGTAAACCCCTGGGGTCCTGTGTCGCCTCTTGCCGGTACAGGGACTGCTTTAGCATTGAGATGCAGCTTGGCAGGCATTTAAGATAGACTGCAAGTTTCTTCCTTCGCTGCCACTGCACTCAGTGACCTGTACGTGGGTCATAAATTGCAGCACAGAATGCAAAACAACAAGCCCTCCTGCAGCAGCGCGCTCAACGCAGCCTAGCAATCAATTCAGTGGCATGTTAAAGAAATAGTTCAGCCAAAAATGAAATGTCTGTCATCATTTGCTCACCCTCAGGTCATCCCATATGATTTTACTCCTTCTTGTGGAACACAAACCAATATACTAACTTGACAAAGTAATATGACTTTGATTTTCGTTTCCTTTCATTCGCTTATTCATTTTCTTTACGTGATGAGCAGATGATACAGGTTTGAACTGACACAAGTGGATTTCTGGTGTGCCAGGATACTGTGGCCTTTTTGATAGCTGCTTGGATGAACACACACAAAAAAAAAAAAAAACACTGACTAGATGCGAAATAGAAAGTGGCCCTTGGCAAACTGAAAGTGAGCTTCAGAATAAATGAATCTAATCATATAAAGAGTTTTCACTGCTATGATCAATGCATGAAACCAGTATCCACACCTCATTGTTCTTGAGGATACAAGGGGAAAAAATGCTTACGTCTATAACACAATTTAGTTGAAGGTTTGTCAGAGCTTTCTTTCTTACTATTGAATGCAATTTATTGTTTTTAATTATTTAAAATCTTAATCTTATTTAATCCTCAATTTCATTTGGAAAAACTCAAGCAAGCTATTGTTTGGCTTCTCAAGTCTTAGCTCAAGAATTTTTGGACCAAGATTTGAGTGCACCCTGGGAACTTTCAAATAAATTTGTGCTGTAGATGTAGTACTATAATTACTGGTATGATAAGATATATGAACACTGTAATTGAATAAATGTGGTCCGATAAATGTGAGATTGTTGAAACTGAAGAGTCAAAGCCTAATCGTTCTCAAAAGCTTTGATGATATGATTAGAGAACCAGCAATTTACACACCATCTCTGCAGACATTGCAGACAAGAGGTGTGAAAAACCTCTGTTTCTCTCTAAAATTGTTTAGTCAGATATTTTTTGTGAATGCTGTTATGTTAAATACTTGCATCAACTGAAGTTGTTTAAGAATACACAAAGATCTTGGTATAATAACATCCTTAAAGGAATAGTTGACCCAAAAATGAACATTTATTCACTGTCCGGTCATCCAAGATGTGGATTGAGTTTTTTAATCATAACAGATCTGGAGTAATTTAGCATTACATCACTTGCTCACTAGTGGATCCTCTGCAGTGAATGGGTGCCGTCAGAATGAGAGTCCAAACAGCTGATAAAAACATCATAATAATCCACAAGTAACCCACACCACTCCAGACCATCAGTTTACATCTGGTGAAGTGAAAAGCTGCATGTTTTTTAAACTCTTGCTTCTGCCTACAAAATGAGTCTCCATTATATTGCTTTCTCCAGTGAAAAAGTCGTCTCGTCTGAATCAGGAGAGAAATATGCACAGATTAAGCACAGTTTGGTGTATTATCGTGATGTTTTTATCAGCTGTTTGGACTCTCATTCTAATGCCACCCATTCACTGCAGAGGATCCATTGGTTAGCAAGTAACGTTATGCTAATTTTTTCCAAATCTGTTCTGATGAAGAAACAAACTCATCTACATCTTGAATGGCCTGAGTGTGAGTACATTTTTTAGCAAATTTTCATTTTTTGGTGAACTGTTTCTTTAAACGTGAGATAAATGCAGAACAAAGCCCAAGTGTGCACAACAGTAATTGTATCGATCCCATTCACAGAGATTCAAAAATGTTTAGTAAATTTGCACAGTTATTATGAGGTTCAAAAATACAGTATAAGTGGTTGGTTCATTCTTCTAAAATCCCTGAGAACACAGAGTACCGAGACTGACCCTTTCCAATTGACTCGGTAGGAATTTTCATCCAAGTAAGATAAGAACCAATCAAGCACAGATCCAGAGATGCCAATCGCAGCCAGTGCAGAGGTCAACAGTCTGCAATTTAATGCATTAAACACAGCAGACAGAAGACTGAATCAAGACTGATATCAAATCTTGATTAGTATGACCCTGCCGTGTGAGCTTCACTAGTAGAAGACTATACGTCATGATTAATTTGCAGTAAGTGCACCTCATTGCCATTGAGAAATGCAGGTTGCAATACAAACCATAGCTTTAAAAGAGGGTTCTCTCCTGCTTACTGTTACATCTAGGATGCAGTTATGTTTTATTATTGCATCTCATACTGAAACAGTTTCTGTTATTTTGATGTTGCAGCACAAAATTAAACATCCATCAGGAAAAAAACAGTAGTAATAGTGAAGTGAAACTACAAAAGTATTGTTGATTTTATTGACTGCATGTTAATAGATGGCCTGAGAAGAGTGTGAATAAGTCTATTCCTCACAGGAATTTTTTTCTAACATTGGTGTTATTTAACAAAGTCATCTGCCCTTCCCTACCAAGGCTGTTAAGAAAAACGTCTCAACTAGGTAAATGTCAGCATGCTTTATTATTTGATTCATTAGTCATTTTGTGAATTGCTCGTAATTAATTTGACTGTAAATATATAAATGTATTTCTGTGTGTGCGATACGGTGTTGAATGAATGAATGTTAATCCTCATCTTTTTAAAACAGTGTTTTTAATTTATCAGATACTTTGAGTAGCTGCATCTTATTCATTTATTTGATGTGAAGGTTTCACCTCTCTTTTGTCTTAACGTTAAGCATTTTAATTTTATTATCCCCGTCTTTAGACTTTAGCTGAAAGTAATTTAATTGAATTGAAAATATAGGAAAAATAGCCACGTTTTTGTGCAGCTAAAGAGTGCCTGTTTATTTAGTAGGCATTTTTATGACAGATCACTATGCATTTTTTTACTTGCATCATAGTTTGGAGACACTTTAACTGAATATATGTTTATGATGGTTTTTCAAACCTTTTTATTTCCAGCTTCCCGCTTATATGTTTGAAATTTGTCTTGTAGTAGAACTTGTACTAAATCTAAAGATGATATTTGTAGCCTGCATCCTTCTAGAGATGATTTCATGTTTTTTACTCCTTTGGATGTCATGTAAAAACAGAGAATTGTAAAATGTAGTATGTCTATGCAAGCAGATCACCAGAGTTGGTATTTGACATATTTATTGTTTAATTATCTGTTTTTCGGTGTAGTTCAGTGATGGAAACTGCAATAATGTAGAAGTAATATATTTGTTGCACTCCAAATATCTAGTGGCTCTAATGCAGCATCATTTTGTACCTGAAAAAGTCGCAGAGATCCACCAACTGGCAAAACATTAGTATCTTATATGTGCTCTCAAATGTATGTGTAGATAAGTTTAAATATAAACACTGAACAAAATTATAAATGCAACACTTTTGTTTTTGCCCCCATTTGTCATGAGCTGACCCATGACTTTTTCTATGTACACAAAAGGCCTATTTCTCTCAAATATTGTTCACAAATCTGTCTAAATCTGTGTTAGTGAGCACTTCTCCTTTGCCGAGATAATCCATCCACCTCACAGGTGCGGCATATCAAGATGCTGATTAGACAGCATGATTATTGCACAGGTGTGCCTTAGGCTGGCCAC
>NW_015552574.1:1029104-1038406 GCF_001515605.1 Sinocyclocheilus anshuiensis
GCACATTTTAGAGTGGCCTTTTATTGTGGCCAGCCTAAGGCACACCTGTGCAATAATCATGCTGTCTAATCAGCATCTTGATATGCCACATCTGTGAGGTGGATGGATTATCTCGGCAAAGGAGAAGTGCTCACTAACACAGATTTAGACAGATTTGTGAATATATATATAATTCATATAACTTAATTTGATCTGTTTGACATATTAATAAAGGAGGGTTGAATATCTAATAAAGTCATTTTAGAGAGAAACAGAACTTCTCAACTGTCTTTCTATATGGTGAAATACTTGAGAAATATGTTTTCTTTTTCTTTTTTTTTGCCATTTGATTGGAAATTTTGTTATATAATGCAAAGACTTTAAGACATTTTACTTGTAAAGTGTCCATGTAGTTCTTGCTTATTTATAAAGACTGCTTATTTCATCAGAGTCTTATAATTAAAATTCCACTTTATTCTACTCGGAGGAGGAGAGCATGGCAACTGCACTCTGTGTGAGAACAAACTGCTCAACGAAAAGCAGAAGTTGCCAGCTTCGGTGGTCGATGGCGGATCAAGGTGCAGTGTCGCCATAGCCTCAGTGCCAAGGTTTATGAATTGGCCAGCTCGGTTCTTAAGGACACCACCAGTTCCACCACTTCCAGCTGGAAGATCGGGCTGAGTGTGCCCATGGTGGCAAGTGTGGCTGTTGGTGGCACTCATTCGCGTTTGGCCAGGTTTGCCAAAAGTTTCTCAGCTCAAGACAAGTACTCCTTCACAAGCCACTCTTTCTCCTGTCGCTACTACTATATCTAATAAAGTAATTTTAGAGAGAAACAGAACTTCTCAACTGTCTTTCTATATGGTGAAATACTTGAGAAATATGTTTGCTTTTTCTTTTTTTTTGCCATTTGATTGGAAATTTTGTTATATAATGCAAAGACTTTAAGACATTTTACTTGTAAAGTGTCCATGTAGTTCTTGCTTATTTATAAAGACTGCTTATTTCATCAGAGTCTTATAATTAAAATTCCACTTTATTCTACTCGGAGGAGGAGAGCATGGCAACTGCACTCTGTGTGAGAACAAACTGCTCAACGAAAAGCAGAAGTTGCCAGCTTCGGTGGTCGATGGCGGATCAAGGTGCAGTGTCGCCATAGCCTCAGTGCCAAGGTTTATGAATTGGCCAGCTCGGTTCTTAAGGACACCACCAGTTCCACCACTTCCAGCTGGAAGATCGGGCTGAGTGTGCCCATGGTGGCAAGTGTGGCTGTTGGTGGCACTCATTCGCGTTTGGCCAGGTTTGCCAAAAGTTTCTCAGCTCAAGACAAGTACTCCTTCACAAGCCACTCTTTCTCCTGTCGCTACTACTCGTAAGTCCTGGTATATATGTGTGTGTATGTGTGATTTTTATGCCTCTTGCAATTGTTTATACACTCTTAAAAATAAAGGTTCTTTATTGGTTCTTTATGGTTCTATGAAGAACCTTTATCATCTTTGGAAGCATTACATTGTAAAGGTTCTTTACACTCTCAAAAATAAAGCATCCAAAAGGGGGTTTTCACAGCAATGCCATAGAATAACCATTTTGGGTTCCAAAAAAAACTTTTCAGTGAACAGTTCTTAAAAGAACCATTTTTTTAGTGTGAAGAACATTTTAATATTCTAAAGAATCGTTCTCCACTACAAAAAAACTTTAGTACAATGGAAAGCTTCCATAGATGTTAAAGGTTCTTTTTAGAACCATAAAGCCCATTTTGGGTTCCCAAAAAAACTTTTCAGTGAACAGTTCTTAAAATAACCATTTTTTTAGTGTGAAGAACATTTTAATATTCTAAAGAATCATTCTCCACTACAAAAAAACTTTAGTACAATGGAAAGCTTCCATAGATGTTAAAGGTTCTTTTTAGAACCATAAAGAACCAATAAACAGCCTTTATTTTTAAGAATGAATAGTGGAAAAACGTTCTTTAGAAATTAAAATGATTTTCACACTAAGAAAAAATGGTTCTTTCACGGAAAAGTTCTTTGGGGAACCAAAAATGTTTTTTTGTACTGCATCACTGAAGAAGAAAAAAAACTGTTGGAACCATTATTTTTAAGAGTGTATGGATGTTGTCTATTGAGAAAACGGTTTTAAATGTAACTGGCTAATGGGTATTTGGATATCTATGGTCTAATAAGAAAAAATCCCAGGGTCTTTTTAAACCCCAGATTAAGGCAATTTAAATGCTGGGTAAAGTGTAAAACACTTAAAAAAAATACACTTTTAAGGTGCTAACTTTAAATTGTGAGGTGAAACTCTATGATTGGTAATTGACTGGTAAATGATTGACTCATTAAACTTTCATGAGCGCGAAACTTATAGAGACTTTGATGTGTGAGGTTTTGTTTCAACACTGGCAGAAAATTCTTCAAAATGTTGCAAATACAGTTCAAACCGGAGTGATGAACAGACAAAAAGTATTATTCTGCAGTATTTCAGCAGATTTATTGACCTCATAAATATGCAAATCATTACATTAGGGTTTACAAATATGCACTGTGAAATTTAAAAACGTGACTACACAGGATTAATTATAAAAGATAAAAAAAGTTGCAATTGTTAGATATATAAAGTCGCAATTATGAGATTTTATTTCACAATTATTAGAGATAAAGCTGCATATTTCAAGATCTAGACCTTAGCAAGTGTAGCACAATATTAGATTTTTGTCAGGAATGAAAACAAGGCTGTGATAGAAGTATAGTGTGTAGTGGATTGTACTGTTTAACAACATGTGGGAAAAACTTTTTGAAACAACAGTAAAACTTATATGATTTACACTCAGAAAAAAGGTACAAAAGCTGTCACTGTGGCAGTACCTTTTCAAAATTTGCACTTTTGTACCTTTTAGGTACTAATATGTTCATTGTAGGTACCAATATGTACCTTTGAGGTAAAAATATGGACCATTTAGGTACAAAGGTATGTCTTTAAAAAAGGTATTCCGTCTCAGTGACAGCTTTTGTGCCTTTTTTCTGAGAGTGTAGAGCTTTATACAGTGCATGCCACTGTAAAAACGCTCCAGTTACTGACGTAACTTCGGTTCCCTTATCTCAGGGAGCTGAGATAGTGATGTGAGCCAATTAGGCCCCAAGCACAGCTGAGGGCTATCGACATAACCATTTCCACCTACAGGGGGAAATAGGCGATTAAACAGAAAGGCCTGCAAGGCCGGGATGTCCAAACTATAAAATCTAGCAAAGGTGGACGGTGACGACCAGCCGGCGGCCACACAAAATTCACCAATAGAAACCTCGCTGGACCACACCCAGGAGGAGGCCATCTCTCATATGGAGTGGGCCCTCACACCTATAGGGCACTGTAAGCCTGCCGAGGCATAAGCCAAGCCAGCGAGAAAGCCTCTGCTTTGTGACTGGCAGCCCTTGGAGGCGGCCGCCGGCCTCCAAAGCCAACAAAAAGCTGCTCTGAAACTGTCTGAACAGGCTGGTCAGGTCAACCGCAGGCAAGAACGGGGCAGGTCTTTGGCAAGAGGACTGCTGACGGCATCCCGGCAGGAACAACATGTCCAGTAGGTCATGGGTAGGCTCTTTCGGAGCCGACCACTCGAGGCCCAGGTCCTCCACAGCCTTAGACAGGACGCGGATGAGTTCAGCGTCCGGTTTCAGGCCTCACTGTATGAGAAGGGGGAAAGGGCTTCGGGCTCTCCGCCGGAACCTCACCACTCTTCTGCGTCTGATGCCGCTAAGGACATGGAGTCGTCAGCGGTGACGTCTTCGACACCTTCGTGTGTAAAGCACACCGGCGAGGAGACGCAGGGAGAGCAGGGCACGCAGGTGCTGAGCCGACGTAACACCACCTGATCCCATGGAAGTGGACCCGCTACGCCACTGTTTCTTTCTCTTGTGAGAGAAAGGAAACGGGGGAGTGAAGCGAGGAGGTCCGCCTTCATTAAAGAAGGCAATTCGCGAGTGGAGACAGGAGAGAGAAATACTCTCGCAATGAGAGCATGATCCCCCAGTGAGCGCAGCCTCTGCGTGGGCACTGCCAAGGCAGGCGACGCACTCGCTGTGCCCATCTGTCTCGTGCAAGGGGTCCATTGGTTTGTGCATTGGTTTGGTTTGTGCAGCTACACAAACGTGAACAAATCAAGCTTCAGATCAGGGAAAAAAGGAGATAACCCACACTCAACGTGAGAGTACGTTCGAAAGGGAACTGTAAATCTATCCCTCACAGCCTTGATTTGATCTGCCAAAAAAGCAGTATGTCGTCTAATCTGTCTATAAATCTCTATAAAGTCACAATTACCTGTGTTTTTTTTTTTTTATTCTACGGCAGAAGCAGGCGTCCAACAAAGTTAAATGCGTTACCAGATATCCCAGGATTACATTAGTCTGGGGTTTGGACTGACACTGAAGCATGAAAACCCAATAAAGTCTTTCTTTCACAGGTTTCGTCTTCAGGCTGAACCTCCAGTGACCAAAGAATTTGCTAAATACGACAGCCAGTCAGAAAGCACGTACAACCAATTCATCTCGATCTACGGGACACACTTCTTGCGAAGAGTCAACCTTGGTGGCTACGAACGTTCAACCACCGCTGTGAAGACCTGCCAGGTTTCCATGAAGGGTCTGTCGGTACATGATGTGAGCAACTGCCTATCGGCGGAGGCGTCTGTCGTCATTAAGGGCGTGGAGGTGAATGGGCAGGCAAGCTACTGTTAAAGCAAAACAAAATAAACTGGAGAGGGGCAACAGCTTCAGCGGCTCCTTCTCCGACCGAGTCACTGAAATACTGGGCGGCAACGGTGAGCAGCAAGACATCATCTTCACTCCAAGCAACATTAGTGGTTATGACGTGTGGCTCAAGTCATTGAAGAAAATTCCTGGAGTGGTTTCCTACACCTTGAGCTCATTACATATGCTGGTGAAAAACAACCCAGCTAGACGAGCCAGTCTTCAAGCGGCCATCAGCAAGTACATCACAAAAAAACGCCATATCTACTGCTTGCCCTTCCAGCTGCAAAGTGGGCCATCATGCCAATAACTGTGCATGCAAATGCAACGGTCATCAAAGTGTTGATAACAACTTCTGCCAGAGTAAGGCAGGAGTTGCCACGTTGATCGTGACCGTGTTGAGTGCTAAGGGATTATGGGGAGACTATTTCAATAAAACCAATTTGTAATGTGAAAGTGTTCTACGGAAACAAAGCGTATGAGACCCCTGTGATTATGAACGACTTTTCTCAGTGGAACTACAAAATAAATGTTCAAACTGTGGATCTGACTCAAAGAACGCAAGTGGTTATGTTCACAAAACGTAATCTTAGTTTCGGTTTCTGTCATTAAATTGACTTTTTGAAACTTTAAATAAAAGAAATATCTGTTGTTTGTACTTCATATCATGTATATACTTGTCTTACAGGCACTTGCGATTTGAGGTGTGGGACCGTGACAACTGGTATGATGATGATCTATTAGGAAAGGGTTCTCTTGTCCCACACAAAGGAACCAATCTACAGTCTTCGTTTAAATTAAACCACGGCTCTCTTTTGAGCTCCTATACTGCAACGTGTGGCCCACATTTTACAGGGTCTTTCTGTGAGAAATACGCTCCTACGCCGGGTGGTGACGGTACTCTAAAATATTACCAGCCCTTTGGAGAACGGCCCATTTCATAAAAAAAAAACTAAGGATTTTGGAAGAAATGTCCCTTTTCTGTAATAATACAACAACTGCAGAAGGGCCTTCTAATATAATCTATTTGAGATTTTTGCAAAGATTCACTATAAATCAAATATCACTGACTTATTTCTAGACAAATGTACAAAACTTATTTCAATAAACACCTAAAATTTTATCTGACACTTTTTTGTAATTTTTAAAATAATTGTATCTATACTCAAAAAGTATTCTTCATTTGTTTTATAATGTCATATGTAAACAATTTCTGATTAAACAAAAAAAAAATGCTTTCAGATGCAATAAAACTTTCTTGAAAAAAATGATTTATATTGTTCTGTCTAGTGCTCACTTCAGTCAGACTTTAGGTTGGTGGCTGCTTATTTCACTCAATGAAATTAGGTCTTAGATTTGTGAGCAATAATAACAATTAAACTAATGTTAGAAAAATAGCAGCGAAAAGATAAAACAAATTCTGAGGAATCATGAAAGTAGAAGTTTTTTGGAAAAATTAAAAACACACTTGATTAGATTACATATGTTCATTCATTGATGGTTTTAATTCAAATGAGTCACTATCAAGGAATGCCGGTAAAAGCGAACAGCATGTAGAAAGCGCTACCTGTCACCTGGTGGTTAAGTGTAAGTAAACTAAATGTAACAATTCTTTATGTCTATAGATTTAATACATTACACAGACTGACATATGTTGATGTAGATTTTATACAGAATAAATAGATAAATATTTCTGGCAAGACAAAAATGTCCTGTGATTGCAGGTTTTCTGAGCCAAACGGCGCCCCCGGTAGAACAGCACATGCTTTACACAGTCCTTATCTCCTGAAGGCCTTCCGCTGTGTTCAATAATTTAGGCCCAAACCTCCCAAAAGCTGGTTTGTGATAATTACTGCTGTTAAAGACCTTATTTAAAAAAAAAAAAAGAAAAATGGACAAAAGTGTTTTGTGTATATCGTTCTCTTAAAATGGGATGTCTTTGTCTGATTTGGAGCCATTTGATAATGGGATTACAAAAAGGTGTTTTACTCTTGACCATATATCCTTTAAACCAGTTCCCGCTGTTTACATTTCTGAGCTTTGCAGGGTCAAGACAGGGAACTGGGGCACAAAGATGCATTGAAGATCCCTCCCACCCAGATCATTTGCTCCAGAAGCTTCCCTCTGGGAGATGTTTCAAGTAGTTCAAACCAAGACCAACAGATAACCACACTGCCAATGCTACATTCCTGCTCAACCGGGACCTCAACTGTTAAACTAGTCTATCTGTAAGCTTTGAACATCCAAACATATATTTTGCATGCTTTAAAGTCAGCATGAATTCAAAATTGACCCTATTTAATTTTTATAATGCATGTTCCTTGTCCTGATCCTGTGGTTTTCATTTTTTTTAATTTAACATCATTTAAAATACTTATAATAATATTTGTACTGATGCTTTCGGTTACACTTTACTTGAAGGGGTGTGCATAAGACTGACATGACACCTTCATAATCATGACATGACACCTTCATAGTGTATTGGTGTTTAATGGGATTTATAAATTAAAAGCCTTGTGGTCAATAATGTGCTATTGTTGAACCAACTGAATAAGCACAGATGACTGATGAACATATTTAAAGCCATTAAAACCGTTACTGTGTAAAGTGTTACCATGCTTTCTAAAGAGAATTAATCTTTACATATCACATGGCTTTTGTTTGAATATGCTTGTGTGTCATCTTCGCTTGTTTCCGCGATCGTCGTTATGCCAGGGTTGTGTACGTACGTGTGGGGTGGAGATATCAAAATAGGGGCGAGTTCCTGTTAGGCTATGGGCGTGTTTGTTTTGGTGCTTTCAGATATCAACATTGTTTAACAAAAATCGCTTAGTGCACCTTTAAGTTTCTTTTTGGAAATACATCATTATAGTAAAACTGGTTGCAATTCATGTTGCCTTTAAACACCTGGACACTCAATTTATCTGCAATATTTACATTGTAGATGTATGTATCGACTGTGTTAGTGTACATGTCTCTTTTGTACACATAATTGTGACATTTGGGATCTGAGGAAAATTCAGGTAGGCTACCTCACACCTCTAATGGCGAATAAATTAAAGAAAAAAAAGATTGTAAAGGTTTACAATGGCTTGTGATCGTATGTTGCGACCTACCCCTTAATTCTATTAGAATTAAATAAATCCGCAACGATCATTTCGTTGGGCCTAAAAGAGGCTCCTGCTCTTAAACAAACTACAGTTCCCTAGTTTTCATGGGGAACGCTGCAGAGTCGCGCAGTACAGCAAGCGAGCGGAATGGGGGAGGGGCGGCAGGTAAAGTGAGACTGTGGCGCATGCGCAAAAGCGCTCCAGCCCGCTGCGTCGCTCCCCTCCCCCCCCCCCCCTTTTTTTTTTTTGCAGCATCAGTACCGCGTTCGGAATCGCATTCGTGTGCTGGAGTCAGAGCGCGCTGCGGGGCATCACTGCACCGCCACGGAGGACACACCATCACAGAAGCAGGAACAGGGAAAAGGCAAAAAGGCGTGAAATAGTGCAGAGGGGGAAGATCAGGGCGCCTTTTCCCCCCCTGAAATCACCTAAATCTGTGGGAAATTAAACTGGAGCCAGACATTCGCTAATAATAAATCCACGAACGCAGCGGACATCTCAAGCGATATTTTTGGCCAGCACGGCGGGGAAAAATGAAGGATCGCACGCAGGAACTACGAAGTGTAAGTCTGTATTCCTGATGCTTTATCCTTCATCTCCTCCCATATCCTCCGTCTCCTCACCGCAACCGGGCGTCAGCAGCTGACATCTCACTGCTGCTCGCTCACGGCTGAGCATTTATGGGCATAAGTACGGTTTTCATAAATTTGCCGATGTTTTTTCCTCACGCAATCACAAATGTAACCGTCTGCCACATCGCGCATATATTACCGTTTTTAATAGCGGCTCACACGCGCGCGCCGTTCCATGTGCGATGGATCGATTAATCGATCAAATCGGGTTATATGGCGTAATTCGCGAAATGAGCCCCCTACATTAGCATGCATGCAGACTACCTTTGATACATGTCGCCCAGGAGTGTGATCGGCTGCGGATAGTTAGCCAGCATCCTTACACTGATACGCACCATCCAAATATCTAATTCTGTGATCACCGCATCATTAATTATTAACACCGATTTTTTGTTAAACGAAAATAACATTTCACCCGCGCTTTGTTCCGTACCCTATTAACTCTATTAGATTTTGCATCGGGGAATTTTGAGCATCTCCACTAAAGCTCCATTCTGGATGCATATGTACATCTTCATCGGACGCGTTTGGATCGTTGGGTGGGATGTGCGATTATTGCAGCACGCTTTGTTCCGTTCTTAGCCGCGATGTTAAATATGAAAGGGTGTAATATTGTTGCATGCATCGCCCAAGTGAGCTAAACGAATACAACATGGCCGCCAAAGTATTCCTAGTTGTAGTCGCGACGGTATAGCGACTTAATTGCTTATTTAGTGATTTTTTTTCCAGTAATATCGAAGGTGGGCCTTGAGGCTTTAATGCCCAAAGTATTGTAGTCGCGACGGTATAGCGACTTAATTGCTTATTTAGTGATTTTTTTTCCAGTAATATCTAATATCGAA
>NW_015552574.1:1042171-1047868 GCF_001515605.1 Sinocyclocheilus anshuiensis
GTGGGGGGGGGGGGGGGTGTAAGAGAGATATGTTTGTAAGAAATATATAGGCCTATATACATCAGCAACTTCACAACCAAACCCCAAGACGCGCGTCTTCTTCCTCCGCTTCATCCTAAAAGTCATTCGGACCGGAATCGGCCCAAGACTTCCCTTATTCCCCCGGAGACCCGGAGCATCTGATATCAGCCTTTGCTTATCAGACGCAACGTAGAAATGTAATCTACAGATAATTGGATTTGGAGAATTCGCAATTATACGTGATGCGCGCATTCACTGTACGCTGCTGCCACAGTGCTTTTAAACATATATATATAATTAGTCTTGCTTCTAAAGGTGTTAATGGCTCAACGCGAATCTGATGCGACATGATTGGGCAATAATCACATTTTACGTAATCGTCAACATCACTGTGACGTATAGGTCGCGCGGTGAGGGAAGTGTACGGGTTACTTGGACGGTGGGCGTGCGCAGGGCGAGCGTGTCTATGCATAGCAGAGACGAGCAAGGATAAATCAGACGGAATTCATTGACCTTGCCCCTTTCAATATTAGGTTTCATTTGTATAGGGGAGAAATCTGACATTAAATGAATGAGTGTGATTGAATGGGGTAATTGCAGCCTGAAGTATTTCTCATGAAAGCCGGGTGGGGATGCATTATGTTCCAACAGTGGCAACATTTCCAACATTTCACATTATAAAGACTCTAGATTTATGACTCCGATGAAGAAGTCCACATAGCAGCCTCGTTCTGATAATTAGCACACTTCATTTCTTACGATTGCACTGGCAACGGCCAGAAGGAACCTACAGAAAATGGACCAGATATCAATATCAATGGTAGATCATTCGGATAATAGGCCCGTGGAGACCGGGGCTAGTTGTCACACAGGAGAAGAGCTTTATCTCAATACCTATAAAGTTTTGAGAGTAATGTTCAATTAAACAAATTTGTACTTTGGTTTCAAACACCTAGAGGAAAAAAATGATAAAATATAGAATTTATTTTACACAATAGGCTATTTGTTGGTCAAAATAATCATTTGAAATTTTTCACCTTTTATGAGGTTTCATTCATTGTTTTGCTTTTTTTTTTCACATATCACAAAAGTTCAATGTGTCTTCATTGAACCTTTTTCTTGGCGGAGGAAATGTTCGATAGCTTTTTTGAAGCCAAGACTTTAAAGCATCAGCAGCCTATACTGAAATTGACTTGAGAAAATAAATCTACCCTACGAAATATTCACCAGAGTAAAACGGGTGACGCCTCAGTCTCACCTAATATATGTTTGAGATACAATAATATATCTTACGGTCTACAACAAAGTAGTGATGTGATGACTGTGTCTTTTGAAAAGCGGATATGGTTCATGTCAGCGTTAGTGACAGAGCAAGCATGCATGCAATATAAATTATTATAGTGTATAGTGTAACAAAATGAGTCCAAATCCTGATACTAAACATGCACAATGTATTGCTGTGCTTCACTGTGCCCTGTGATGTCCTTGAGAGAGGCAAGGTTGAATGTCTGTGTCTCTCGGCCTCTCTCTTTCTTTCTCTGCCTCTCAGGCTTCAGCGGGAAAGTCATATTTAAGACTTCTAATGTAAATGATATAGGCATGAATTGTGCATTATGGAGTGTGAAACAACTTTTGTTGTGCCTTCAAAATTAGGTGTGTTAAAGGGATCATCATTTACTCTTCTGTTGAACACAAAAGATGATATTTTAAAGAACTGACAAAACTGTTTGGTCAGTTCTTATTGTATGGTCAGTTCATGTCAGCGTTAGTGACAGAGCAAGCATGCATGCAATAAAAAATTATTATAGTGTAACAAAATGAGTCCAAATCCTGATACTAAACATGCACAATGTATTGCTGTGCTTCACTGTGCCCTGTGATGTCCTTGAGAGAGGCAAGGTTGAATGTCTGTGTCTCTCGGCCTCTCTCTTTCTTTCTCTGCCTCTCAGGCTTCAGCGGGAAAGTCATATTTAAGACTTCTAATGTAAATGATATAGGCATGAATTGTGCATTATGGAGTGTGAAACAACTTTTGTTGTGCCTTCAAAATTAGGTGTGTTAAAGGGATCATCATTTACTCTTCTGTTGAACACAAAAGATGATATTTTAAAGAACTGACAAAACTGTTTGGTCAGTTCTTATTGTATGGTCAAGAAACACTGAAACATTTCTCACAATATCTTCTTTAATGTACCACAGGAAAAAAAAGTCACAAGTAAATGATGACAGAATTTTCATTTTTGAGTGAACAATCCCTTTTAAGAATAAGTCATCATGTAGACATGTCCGCAGACTCAAAATTACAAGATATGCCAAGATGTTAGTTTAAGCTGAATAAAGAATACTGAGAATACTGAATATGCTCAGTATGACTGTACTGATGAACTTTTCTCAAATCAGTTGAATGTAGGACATGGTTTTCCACATGATATGCATATTTCAGTTAGCTGGCTAATGAATGAGTGAGGGAAAAAAAACAACACATGTTTGTTTGATGTTGAGTGCATCAAAATTAATAAACAAACGAACAAGCAAGCAAAACAACATGAAAAATGTATGCAAATGAGTAAGTACCAATAAATTAGGACCCCAGTTAATATGTGTTGGAACCACTGACTGTTGTCGAGTGTTGAATTTCACAGTATTTCTAGAGAAGATGGCATAAAGAATGAGTTTCTTTATTTTAATATGTTTTGCATCTAGCGTGATGTCCAGATAATAATTTGTGATAGTAATAAACCACAGGTGTTGTCTTACTGGAAAGTTGGCAACCTAATTAACTCAGAAGCGCCAGGAAGGCAAAGATTATGTGGCATCACATACTGTATCTTGCCCAGTTTTGTCCAGAAAAGGAGAGGTCAGACACATTGTGCTAATTGATATTAAACGAGTGCTAATAGAGCCCACAGAATATAATTCAGCTGCAAGTATGACCATAAACAGGTTATAAACTCTAAACCACACATTTTGATCTATAACTTCATTCATAATATATTAGCTCCTAAAAAAATAATAAAATTAATGATCAAAACTGGACAAAAATCACTTCCTTTTGATGTTAGCATTTGTTTATATGACCAAGCAAAAATAGCTAATGCATATCTGTAGATTAATATAAAAAAAGAGCATGTTTGGTTGCAAATTATTCTTTTGTGATTTCATTAGAATTGACAAGTGAATATGTCACTTACCAGAGTTCGCCAAGAGGAAGCGTAATAATATAATGAACTTAAAAGGTTTTTTACGTGACGGAGACAGAAAATAAGCATACAGTGCATAAAAACACATTTGATTGCCAAAAATATGTTCTAGATCACTTCGGCCTAATATAATGTATCAAAATGATTTGTGACTTCTTCCAGTTGATCAAATGCAAACCTGTTAGATACGCAAAATAGGGTTTTTTTTCGAGCGTGTGGGGGATTCATTCTCTGGACAGATGGGATAGAAGCAGGGAACCCCGGTAGCCGACGCGA
Source organism: Sinocyclocheilus anshuiensis (assembly GCF_001515605.1). Classification (NCBI taxonomy): domain Eukaryota; kingdom Metazoa; phylum Chordata; class Actinopteri; order Cypriniformes; family Cyprinidae; genus Sinocyclocheilus; species Sinocyclocheilus anshuiensis. The sequence goes on from NW_015552574.1 coordinate 1,045,669, forward strand.
CACACAGAGAAAGTATCAGAATGATAAGCAGCGAGCAACGCTACAGCTGACTGCAGCAAGAGCTGAGCTCATGGGGAAAGTGAACTCAGTAGGTGTCTTGTCAGCCGACGGGGCCGGAACAGGTAGATAATAATTGGCAGAGAGAGGGAGAGGGGAATATACGGCTACGTATGTGAAGTTGGCCGCTGCCCAACGACAGATGCAACAGATAGGTCACGATAGGTCACGGATGGAAGGGAGGCGGTGTCTGTGTCCAAACTGGAAGAATGAAGCGCTGCAGGTACAGTGGCGGCCAATGAAACTGTAGTAGGGTTAGAGAGGGGAGTGGAAATTTCCCAAATCTCTGATAGAGGGAATTGGAAGAGGACATAAAGAGTAGAGAAAGGAATAAGCAGTGGTGGCCACAGGTACTGTAGCAGATGAAGGATAAATGAGATGCATCATAAAGACATTTTGTTAGGAGATAAATGAAGACTTAATGATTCAGTTGTGGGGTTATTGCACTAAATGAATGCCGGGTAGATTTGCTGACGCGCAGGAATTGGGTAAAACTGCTTTCTAATAGTATAAAATGAATTTTGAGCACTGACACTTGGGCCGGGAGCCTAAACTGATTTGGTTGGATATTTTTGCTTTTACAAAGCTCAGCAGAAGGTAGTGTTGTAAGGATTTTCAGAGGTTAAACTGAAGGCAAAATGTTTCCGCTTAAGATGCACCGTTTGTATGAATTTGTTAGTGATTTGTAACTGATTCTGGCAAAAAGCGACTGTGACAGTTGGAATGGTTAAATGTTTAGGTCTAGTTGAAGGACTCATGTCAGAGGATTCTTCACAAACTACAACCAGATTCAGCAGAAATGTGGCCATGGGTGCAGACTATACATGTTAACTATAGTTTAGGACTGGAAAATTTCAGGCTGAGCTTTTCATATTGAAGTGAATTATAGTTTCTGATCTTTTGTTAATACTTAAAGGGGTCATATGACGTCGCTAAAAAAGAACATTATTTTGTGTATTTGGTGTAATGAAATGTGTTTATGCGGTTTAAGGTTAAAAAAACACATTATTTTCCACATACTGTACATTATTGTTGCTCCTGTATGCCCCGCCTTTCTGAAACGCGTCGATTTTTACAAAGCTCATCGGTCTGAAAAGCGAGGTGTGCTCTGATTGGCCAGCTATCCAGTGCATTGTGATTGGCCGAATACCTCAAGCGTGTGACGGAAATGTTACGCCCCTTACCATACTGTGATGCCGTGTCCCGGAGCGACGAGACAAAAACATTAAAACTCATTATAAATGAGGCATTTGTTGCATGAAGTTTAACCATCATAGAGTGAACGTTTATCATTTGCGAGTTTTGTCTTGCCAATTTACACATTCAAGCAATTTTAAACTATTCAAGCAAAAGAGAACTTGAAGTAAGGCAAGATTAAGAAAGCGTGTGAACACCGAAGACCTGTTTTGGCAAGTGTTCTGGTAAACACAATCAGTTATGTCTTAAGTGAACGTAAACAGCTGAGAAAGAAACCAGATGTGTGTCAGTATTGGGTCCGTGCATTTGGTCTTAAAGAGACAGCAGCCTATAAATACCTGCTTCTGTCTGCTAATCAAACAACACCACAGCTTTAACAAAGATGAATCTGTATTTAACTTATGCAGTGAGCACTATTGTGTTATTTTACACTTAATTATTACATTTCTGCACCTGAATACCACTGTTACTGACTTTATTTGCAACTCTATGTTGTATTCATCTATGCTTGTAATTGCTCTTGTTTTATTACTGACTTTAAGCTAGTAGTTTTTGCTGTTGTATAGAAGTACTTAAAGTAAGCTTTCAGTAATAAATGAAAAGCACTTTTTTTTTTTTGCTGATCCGAAAAATTATCCGATCCGTGACTCAAAATCCATAATATGATCCGAACCGTGAGTTTTGTGATCGTTGCACCCCTACTTTGCACACACAGATATTGCAAGACATATTAGAGTGGTAATGTTATTTTTGTTGTTGTTGTTTTGTTTTTTTTGGCTAAATCATGTTTTATTGTTCTTAACATTATAACATGAATTGCAGTGAAACTGTTATACAGTTGAATTTATTTATACCATAGTCCATAGTCCATATATATGCAAACTCATTCTCTGCCAGCAGGAGGCGCTGTTGGAGTGGTAGAGATCAAGGTTTCCCCGGTAACGGC
>NW_015552574.1:1048949-1049234 GCF_001515605.1 Sinocyclocheilus anshuiensis
CACTAATTTTATTTATTTATTTATTTTTATTTTTTTGCTGATCCGAAAAATTATCCGATCCGTGACTCAAAATCCATAATATGATCCGAACCGTGAGTTTTGTGATCGTTGCACCCCTACTTTGCACACACAGATATTGCAAGACATATTAGAGTGGTAATGTTATTTTTGTTGTTGTTGTTTTGTTTTTTTTGGCTAAATCATGTTTTAGATAGGATGTCAACAACCGCTTAAAAATAACTGCATTTACTATGTACAGATAAGTGCATATGTATTATTTTTATT
>NW_015552574.1:1049636-1050066 GCF_001515605.1 Sinocyclocheilus anshuiensis
CCATAGTCCAGTGTTTCCCACAGACTTGCACTCTATTTGTGGCGGTATATGCAGATGCATTCTCTGCCAGCAGAAGGCGCTGTTGGAGTGATAGAGATCTAGGTTTCCCTGGTAACGGCTGTACACAAAGCAGTGCTCCACTCACAAGCGCTGCTTTATCAGACATTACATCCAAAATTTTCTGAAGACAGTCGGTTTCCTTCAGAAATACAGTGATATAAAAACACGGGTTTCGATTTTGAAACGTGCAGTGCTCATGTTTATTCAACGAAAAAACGTTTTCATAATTGTAACATACATATTTACTAGGGGTGGAACGGTTCGTGGAAAAAAATCGAACCGTACAGCTCTCCACACACGGTTCGGCACACGCTAGGACCGCGGTTCAACTTAAATCTGACAACGCATCTGTAATATGGTTTGCTATAAA
>NW_015552574.1:1051005-1051272 GCF_001515605.1 Sinocyclocheilus anshuiensis
ACGCACACCGGCGGCGCCGTTCGGTTCTGATGCACTCAACCTGCACTCATCTGATGTTCTAACCACGACCTCGCCCCTCCCCCCCTCCCAACCATTCGAATTTCCGTAGGCGGGAATTATTTTAATGATATTCTAATGGGCTGCTTTGTGACATCACAAAACCCAGAAAACAATGCTGTTGTCCAAACGAGCCGTTTGTTGTAGTTCTTAAAAAGGGATTTTTTAAAAACAAAATATCTCCCTTTGGAGTGGACTTTGAGATTTGTA
>NW_015552574.1:1051520-1052516 GCF_001515605.1 Sinocyclocheilus anshuiensis
AAAACATGGACAAACCATTCACTCTTGTTCAATGCGACTGCCGTATGCTGGAATATGAGCATTTATTCCGTCATCACCCGGGTGCTGATAGATCTGAACAGCACATGTTGATAGCCTATCTGTGTTTAAAGGCACAATATGTAAGATTTTTTTATTAAAATATCCAAAAACCACTAGAACAGTTTTTTATATTTTGCTGACTTGTGTACTTACATTATCCCAAATGTTTCGATGAATGTTTAAATCCAGAGAAATAAGCAATTTTAACTAGTGACACACATACACACTACACACTGACTAAAATTCAAAAAGTGAAATAGCATAATAGGACCCTTTTAAGCAAGAACACCCATGGACAAAATACAAGACAATTTGAATTTATTTGGGTGAATACAGCATAGTTTACAATATTACATACATTTAAACTCGTTTAACAATCCAGAGAAATAAGCAATTTTAACTAGTGACACAGAACTTTTAAATGTATCTAGTATGATAAAACATAGCTGTTTTTTCCCCCACATACGCACGACCAGAAGGAGCGGAAGCGGTCGACTGTGGCATAATAAAAGCTCCGCTGCTTTCGAGCCGACTGACATCTGGTCCTGGTCTGGTAAAATAATATAATTTACCACAGTAAAGACTTTATAAATGAAATAAAATGTATACAAACCTTTATTTCGCTGAAGAAGTGCAACTCATTTAAGTTTTGCTAGTTTAAACATTTAAGAGCCAGTCTCAGCCAGAGGACGCGAGCTCGCGCGCGCAGTGAGAAGATTTGTGCGTGCGTTCATCCGAAGTGCCTCAGAACGCGCGCAAATATTAATCTCTCTCTGAAGTATTGTGTTTAAATGGACAAATTCACACAAAAATTATGTCAAAATGCCCATCTTGGTAAGTATCCTATAGCAGACATAGCTGGCTGAACGTACTGTATCAGTGCACTGGATCAGTGCATTCTCTTAAAGTGACAGCACTTTCTTAATATTAATCAAA
>NW_015552574.1:1052608-1054249 GCF_001515605.1 Sinocyclocheilus anshuiensis
CTGTAGAGGACTCAAAAAGCCTGTGATCTGACTGTAACTCAGCAGCTGGGTTGTTTCGTCGGAGAGGCTCAACCCAGCGGTTGGGTAAAAAAAAATAACCCAGCGTTAAAAATGACCCAGCTACTGGGTAAAAATATTAAAAACAACCCAATAAAATGACCCAACAGGCTGAACACAGCAATTGGGCTAAAAAAAAAAATAACCCAGCATTTTTTAGAGGGTAGGAGACATGCTCCTCTTTAGTTTCTCAAAATAAGTGTTGGACACATACTTGCATCCAAGAAGTTGTTTATCCAAAAATGAATAATCTGATCTGTCATAATTTACTCACCCTTAATCATTCCAAACCAGTGTGACTTTCTTTATAATTTGTTTTGCACTAATCACTCTTGATTGATTGGATTTTTGTACTGATGTGCTGGTTACTCTTTGCCATGCTGTTATAATTAATGTGGACTAATGCTTTTAAACTTAAAAAGCACAGAAAAGCATCATAAATGTATAATAAAAATCATTGCTCTAAATCTTGACCTAATTTCCAGTCTGTTCCTCACACAAAGCTACTATATGGATTCAGAGAGACGAACACATTCTTCACAATTTATATTGTGTTCTGTGGAAGAATGTCAGTCATATAGGATTGAAACGACATTAGGGTGTGAAAATGATTTTGGCGTTTAAAGGGATCCCCGGGTATTAAGACATGTATAGCTTAATATAACGTAAATGATGTCTCTTATTTAAATATATAGTAGAAACCCCATGAAAGATGTATGTTATTTTAAAAAATCGACATGGTTTTTGGACTATGGGGGGCGCCGTTATTTTATGTGCACAGTACATTCTGCGTCGATGACGTCAAATGGGTGCACTCGGTGAGCTACTGGCGCTTATTTCTATAGTCTTTGGCTTTTTACCGCAACACAACTCAGAATACACAACTCAGAAAATAAAATACTGATACGATATCACATTGTGTGACTTTTGGTTGTAATTTTCAGTCGAAGGGCAACAAGAGAAGCAATGCAAGACTTCACAAGAAGAGGAGAAAAGAATGGGAAGATGCCTGTGGATGAATAAAACTTCCTAAAGACCCGCTTCTTTTTTCACTCCACTTTAGTCCTGATGCCTTTGAGTCTTTTAGTAGACCACAGCTACGAACCATACCGAAACCGTGACTCTAAAACCATGATACGAACCGAACTGTGAGTAAGTTGAACCGTTCCACCCCTAATATTTACATACATAATTATTCAGGTGCATGTGTAATAACTTGTGAAAACTTGACGCTACAGCAGCACTTCGTCGTCGTCTTGTCTGATGCACTCAACCAAGCGTTCTAACCATGACCTCGCCCCTCCCAACCCCCCAACCATTCAAATTTCCGTAGGCGGGATTTATTTTTAAATATTTTTTTTTTTGCAAGTATAAACACTTAACTTCAACAATTGATACAACATTGGATGACATTATGAATACAGAAATAATATTGGAAGTAGGGATGTAACGATTACCGGTTTGAAGATAAATCGTGATAAAATACCCCATGGTTAGTATTACCATTTCATATTTTAATTATCACTATAACCGTATTCGATTACCGCGATTTGAACAACTGAGGATAAATAAATACTGTACTGC
>NW_015552574.1:1055047-1067567 GCF_001515605.1 Sinocyclocheilus anshuiensis
ATTTTAAAAAATCGACATGGTTTTTGGACTATGGGGGGCGCCGTTATTTTATGTGCACAGTACATTCTGCGTCGATGATGTCAAATGGGTGCACTCGGTGAGCTACTGGCGCTTATTTCTATAGTCTTTGGCTTTTTACCGCAACACAACTCAGAATACACAACTCAGAAAATAAAATACTGATACGATATCACATTGTGTGACTTTTGGTTGTAATTTTCAGTCGAAGGGCAACAAGAGAAGCAATGCAAGACTTCACAAGAAGAGGAGAAAAGAATGGGAAGATGCCTGTGGATGAATAAAACTTCCTAAAGACCCGCTTCTTTTTTCACTCCACTTTAGTCCTGATGCCTTTGAGTCTTTTAGTAGACCACAGCTACTGAAAGAAATTACAAATGGCTGAGAAACGCTATGTCATCCTGTAAACATGCTGACGCTAATCATGACACGCAGCTGCTAGAGGAGTTTCTCAGTGCAGATTTTCCTCGAGATCCGGGGCATTTAGACTCCATGTGGGGAAAAATCGATGGTACAGCATTTGGTTTAAGCCTATGCTTATCCATCTCCACCTGTAAGCTCTTTCAGTAGCTGTGGTCATCATAACAGTATTTTATTTTCCGAGTTGTCTATTCCGAGTTGGGTTGTGGTAAAATTAGCAACAGGTAGCGGCAGTAGCTCACCGAGTGCAACCATTTTACGTCATCAGAATAATGGCGCCCCCCATAGTCCAAAATATGTATAAAACGATGTGATTTTTAAAATAACATAAATCTTTAATGGGTCTTCTACTATATATTTCAGGAAGAGACATCATTTACGTTATATTAAGCCATACAAGTCTTAATACCCAGGGATCCCTTTAATTTCTGGATGGACTTTAATCTGTCTTAACATATGGGTGGGCGACCACTGGAGTAATTGGATGTTTTTTGTTGTTGCGTTTGGTCATGCCTCCATTAACAGTCTTGGTAATCACTAAAGAATTTGAAGGGGGAGGTCCTGTCAATAACATCACTAGTATTGATCCATTCTTTTACTGATCCATTTTCCTTCACTTTTTTGGCTTTAAGGAACTACACACAAATGTAAAAAGGCATTTTTGAAATATTTACTCCAACATCATTAACATACACAAAGACCCTCACTAGCAATTCACTTATGTTCATATGACCTTCTGCTGAACTATATTTTCACTCACATTTTGCTTAGTCGTTGTTAAAGTACTAATTGCCCCATGATACATGTGCAAGGACATCTGCTGTGCATCATACATGATAATATATGTACCATCTGTGGTACATTATTCACACCACGTAATGGAAATTTCATAACATAACAGGATCATTTTTTGGCAAGCAAAGTCAAGCATCAACATCAAGCAAGTGAGACTGAGGTCAGGTTGGCTTTAGATTTCATTAAGACTGAATCACACTTTTCCCTTTCTGACCAGCGTTGATTTATTACCTTTTAGGCATGCCCACAAAATACCGCCCTGATGGGTAATTCCAATAGATCGGCAAGAATTGCCATGATTTAAAAGTTACAGGGTGGATTTATGCTTTAAATTGACTGCGGGCTGTGAATGAGTCAGGAAGTTTGTTGTTCGTTCTCCAGTGGCTTGCTGTCATTTGATCCAGATAGTTTTTTTCATACCCGAGTCATTATTGACTAATGTGAAAAGACAGTAGCTATTCCAATGGGATACAGGAGGCAGTTTTATCAGCGCTAGTAAGGGTTCGAGGTGTCAGTCCCAATCGCCCTGCAAACATGACATGTTTTTGTATGTTTCTAAGAAGTACCTGAGTTTCTTTGGAGCTGCGGGCAGAATTCACGATCCTATTAACATGACTGATTTTATTGATATGAATGTCAATATCATAAATATGTTTTCATGATTTGTTTCCTTATTAAAGCTTTAAATGGGCAAGGAAATTATTAACAGTTTATTAACAGTTGACATGTTTTAAAGACTTTCCTGCCTTTGGACACAGCTTTTGTGGCATGCAAGCTTTTATTTTTCAGTAAAGTATTCAAATATGTATGAATATATCAAATGTATTAGATATTGCATTGCCATAATTAAGCATGGCATTTGATAAAACTATCAATTTAATGTAACTGAACAAAAAACAAGCCATATTTTTGGTAGAACCATCACTTTGCTAAAAAATTATATTTGTTGCATGACATATCAACAGCAACAATCATGATAATCATAATCTTGTCATGTCTTAATAATATTTTTAACATTCTGGTTTTTTACAGTTCTATCTTAGTGTCATGTCTTTGCTCCAGATTTTTCTTTAGAATTTAGAGCAATTTTTAGAAGCAGTGTTCTTCAAAACACAAACAACATCAAACATCTTCTGATGTTCTAATTCTAATGTCATCATTTTTGCATTCAAATTTTTACATTTGCAAATCTTATTGCATTCTGCTTGGTAAAGTCTAATATTTTATTCATTTAAACTGTAGAAATATTTTTACACTTTAGGTTATTTGTCTTTTTTAATGAAGACTTGTGTGGCACTATCTATAGCCCTTGATCAATTTTTAGATTTATAGCCTTTTATTTGGCTTCGGCCTCAATTGATTTGTAAGGCATAGATGTCCTTTGAATTAACATATATATGCTTTCAGTTCTTTGACAAATGACTCATCATCTGTCTATTTAGTTTCTTGTTATTAGCCTCGGTTTATAGCACAATTGAACTGGGGATAACCCTGTCCCTTGGGTGGAAAGGAGAGAATGTCATGCACCACTAAAAGACAACACAAAACACACACACACACACACTATACTGCATCTTCCTCATCTATTATACACAGTTATTGCTTGTTTTTTGTTTTTACAGCCACAATTTTTTCATTAAATGGCCTTTGGAGAAATGCACATCATTTGGTGTCGCTAGACATGATGCAAAATGTAATGCAATGTCTATTTTTAGCCATAATTATGGTAGAATTGAATAAAATGATCAATTTAATGTGATTAAATAAATATTAAACAAACTATGTTTTGCAGGAAACTATAACTTTGCTAGGAATAATTTTGGTTGCAAGGCACTCGATTCAAAAGCAAAACTCATAATCTTGTCACCTCTTTATAATATCTTTTCTTTTTTTTTTGGATTTTCTACATTGGATTTTCTCTCTCAGTTTCACGATGGATCGCACATCATTTGGTGTTGCTAGACATGATGCAAGACTGAATACAGTGCCTTATATATTTTCTCTCCCAGAATGTGGCATTGTATATCGAAAGAATCCACGGGTTAGAGCGGGAATGCGATTTACTTCCACTTTGGAAATATAATCAGATTTTCCACCACTTCTCCTCATGTTTGTCAACAGAAACTAATGCAGTATTATGAGGCTAAAGGAGGTTATTGTCTAATGCTGTGAGGACTTCTGATGCCTGTGGCCAGTGGCCATCCTCAGCGCAGATGGGCCAACGGCAGGGAAGCAAGATTCTGACATTTCTGCATTACCCCCGCACCTGATTTTACACCACATTATCCCGAGAAAACCTGACACAGATTCGGATGCGTGTTTCTGAGAGCCTGTCGTATCTACTGGCGAAGGTCCTGGTCACCTGCTTGGAAGGGGATACTTTTTTTAAACGTCCTTTTCCGGTGACAACTTATTCCACATCATTCCGGCCTCCCCTCCCCCAGCGTACCCTCTTTCCCTGTGGAGGTCTGTCTCTCTCCCCATCCCCCTTTGATTGCACTTTCCTGACCCTCCCCCTACAGCTGCACACTTCTTCCTCTTGATTCTCCCTGCCACACACTCACACTATTGCTCCATCCCTGCCAAGGGCTTTTTTCCAATCGCAGTGTGGGTAAATAAATCAAAGTATGAAAAAACTGAAACTGACACACATTCATTCCAAGGAAAGCGCCACTTGAGCAATTCAGTGAGTTCTTGAAACTTATGAATGTGGGAAATTTATCTGTCAGAATTAAAAAAACTAAACAAAGATGCATATTTCATGCACATTTTAAAAAGTATTTATTATTATTATTATTATGGTTTGCATGGCACATGATTCGATAGCAACAATCATGCTAATTAAATCGTATCTCTTTATAATATCTGTCCACTTGAGCAATTCAGTGAGTTCTTGAATCTTATGTATGAGAGCAAATTTATCTGTCAGAATTTTTTTGAATTAAATAAAAAAAAAAAAAATAAATAAATCACAAGGAATATTTCATGCACATTTTAAAAAGTAATATTTTATTATCATTTTTTTTTTTACATTTGATACCACATATTTAAGAACATGACATGATGTACAATTTAATCCAGTAATTATTTTAGCCACATTTAATCTAGAATTCAAGCAAATTATCAATTTAATGTGATTCTCTTTATAATATCTGTCCACTTGAGCAATTCAATGAGTTCTTGAAGATTATGAATGTGTGCAATTTATCTGTCAGATCATTTCAAATTAAATAAAAAAAGAATACATTTTAAAATATAATTTATTCATGTGATTCAAAGCTGAATTTTCAGCATTATTTCTCCAGTCTTCAGTGTCACATGATGCTTCCGAAATCATTCTAATATGCTGATTTGCTGCTTATTTAATTATTATTACTTAAAATAATAAAAAAAGTATTACTTTAAAAAAGTAATATATATATTTTTTTTTTTTCAATTAAATATAGCAGTGTTTGATACCACATATTTAAGAAGAACCTCACAGCATTTTTAGGAGTTTGAAGGTTTTATATCATTGCTGAAGCTTTTTTATTATTTATTAAACAGCAGTATCAGCAGTAGAGTAAATTAAAGATACTTTGTGACATATTAAAGCAATGCATGCATGTACAGCTAAATGCATAAATGGCTAAATCGTGTTTGTATGTGCGTTTGTATTCCAATCACTGCGTGGGTATGACTACGCCTGCAGTGTATTGTGAGGACAGTTTTATTGCAGGGACAATGTCACGTCCTCTCTGCTGCACACCACCCACCAGTCCTTAACACCACCAATAAAACGGCTAAAACAAAATGGCTTCCTGTCTAGTTATGGTACAGCTGGTTGGCAAAATATACCATTAACACACCACACCAGCAAGTCAGAAAACATGAATATCTCACTATATTCATTTCATTTTTGATAATTGTACACCAGGTGGGATATAAAGTCAGGGTCACTAAATCTCATGTGATACACTCAGTCTTGCAGAATCAGCTCAGTTAGATGGTAACCAGCAGTGACAACAAAGTCAACAAATTTAATTTTATCATGGCAGCATAAAAGGGAGGCCCTGAATAATTTAAAGGTAAATATCAGGGATCTGGATTCATATACTCCATGCTACTGTAACTCAAACAGTCAAATTACGGGTTTGTTTCCCCAGAAAGGAATGAACCCTGAATGTAATGTAAGTCACTTTGAATAAAAGCATCTGCCAAATGCATAAATGTAAGTTGTTCATCTCAGACTTTCTATGTAGGTGAGTCAATTACCTGATCTAACTGCCTCCTGAGGTTCCTGGTGAAATAGGGCAACAGGGTGCCACTGGGATTTCTCACAATCTGATTCAGAAATCATAGTAATAAAAGTCCTACAAAACACACAGACACAGTTACTGAAAATGTATTTCTACAGCCTTGCTAGTCACCGGCATATGTTGCATTTTGTTGCATATGTTGGATGCTCGTTTACTCGTTTTTCCCATTGCTTGCTTGTCTTGTTTGTAACTGGTTGACAATGAGATTCTTGTTGGTAAAAGTTAAGAAGCTTGGTGGGAAGACCAGTATAATTAAAATTAAATAATAATTTGTAATGTATTATATACTTTACATTTTATAAATAAAAACGTCATAACTATGCTGGTTAACCAGTAAGACCAGCTCCAAACTTCAGAACTACACTCTAAAAAATGCTGGGTTAAATACAACCCAGTGTTGGGTAAAATATGGACAAACCCAGTGATTGGGTTGTTTTGACCCAGCATTTGGGTTACTACCCAGAAAGTTGGGTTAGACATTTAACCCAACCGCTGGGTCAAAAGAACCCAATCGCTGGGTTTGTCCATATTTTTCCTCTCTCCCCATCCCCCTTTGATTGCACTTTCCTGACCCTCCCCCTACAGCTGCACACTTCTTCCTCTTGATTCTCCCTGCCACACACTCACACTATTGCTCCATCCCTGCCAAGGGCTTTTTTCCAATCGCAGTGTGGGTAAATAAATCAAAGTATGAAAAAACTGAAACTGACACACATTCATTCCAAGGAAAGCGCCACTTGAGCAATTCAGTGAGTTCTTGAAACTTATGAATGTGGGAAATTTATCTGTCAGAATTAAAAAAACTAAACAAAGATGCATATTTCATGCACATTTTAAAAAGTATTTATTATTATTATTATTATGGTTTGCATGGCACATGATTCGATAGCAACAATCATGCTAATTAAATCGTATCTCTTTATAATATCTGTCCACTTGAGCAATTCAGTGAGTTCTTGAATCTTATGTATGAGAGCAAATTTATCTGTCAGAATTTTTTTGAATTAAATAAAAAAAAAAAAAATAAATAAATCACAAGGAATATTTCATGCACATTTTAAAAAGTAATATTTTATTATCATTTTTTTTTTTACATTTGATACCACATATTTAAGAACATGACATGATGTACAATTTAATCCAGTAATTATTTTAGCCACATTTAATCTAGAATTCAAGCAAATTATCAATTTAATGTGATTCTCTTTATAATATCTGTCCACTTGAGCAATTCAATGAGTTCTTGAAGATTATGAATGTGTGCAATTTATCTGTCAGATCATTTCAAATTAAATAAAAAAAGAATACATTTTAAAATATAATTTATTCATGTGATTCAAAGCTGAATTTTCAGCATTATTTCTCCAGTCTTCAGTGTCACATGATGCTTCCGAAATCATTCTAATATGCTGATTTGCTGCTTATTTAATTATTATTACTTAAAATAATAAAAAAAGTATTACTTTAAAAAAGTAATATATATATTTTTTTTTTTTCAATTAAATATAGCAGTGTTTGATACCACATATTTAAGAAGAACCTCACAGCATTTTTAGGAGTTTGAAGGTTTTATATCATTGCTGAAGCTTTTTTATTATTTATTAAACAGCAGTATCAGCAGTAGAGTAAATTAAAGATACTTTGTGACATATTAAAGCAATGCATGCATGTACAGCTAAATGCATAAATGGCTAAATCGTGTTTGTATGTGCGTTTGTATTCCAATCACTGCGTGGGTATGACTACGCCTGCAGTGTATTGTGAGGACAGTTTTATTGCAGGGACAATGTCACGTCCTCTCTGCTGCACACCACCCACCAGTCCTTAACACCACCAATAAAACGGCTAAAACAAAATGGCTTCCTGTCTAGTTATGGTACAGCTGGTTGGCAAAATATACCATTAACACACCACACCAGCAAGTCAGAAAACATGAATATCTCACTATATTCATTTCATTTTTGATAATTGTACACCAGGTGGGATATAAAGTCAGGGTCACTAAATCTCATGTGATACACTCAGTCTTGCAGAATCAGCTCAGTTAGATGGTAACCAGCAGTGACAACAAAGTCAACAAATTTAATTTTATCATGGCAGCATAAAAGGGAGGCCCTGAATAATTTAAAGGTAAATATCAGGGATCTGGATTCATATACTCCATGCTACTGTAACTCAAACAGTCAAATTACGGGTTTGTTTCCCCAGAAAGGAATGAACCCTGAATGTAATGTAAGTCACTTTGAATAAAAGCATCTGCCAAATGCATAAATGTAAGTTGTTCATCTCAGACTTTCTATGTAGGTGAGTCAATTACCTGATCTAACTGCCTCCTGAGGTTCCTGGTGAAATAGGGCAACAGGGTGCCACTGGGATTTCTCACAATCTGATTCAGAAATCATAGTAATAAAAGTCCTACAAAACACACAGACACAGTTACTGAAAATGTATTTCTACAGCCTTGCTAGTCACCGGCATATGTTGCATTTTGTTGCATATGTTGGATGCTCGTTTACTCGTTTTTCCCATTGCTTGCTTGTCTTGTTTGTAACTGGTTGACAATGAGATTCTTGTTGGTAAAAGTTAAGAAGCTTGGTGGGAAGACCAGTATAATTAAAATTAAATAATAATTTGTAATGTATTATATACTTTACATTTTATAAATAAAAACGTCATAACTATGCTGGTTAACCAGTAAGACCAGCTCCAAACTTCAGAACTACACTCTAAAAAATGCTGGGTTAAATACAACCCAGTGTTGGGTAAAATATGGACAAACCCAGTGATTGGGTTGTTTTGACCCAGCATTTGGGTTACTACCCAGAAAGTTGGGTTAGACATTTAACCCAACCGCTGGGTCAAAAGAACCCAATCGCTGGGTTTGTCCATATTTTACCCAACGCTGGGTTGTATTTAACCCAGCATACATGTATCAGTTTGTGTTTATTGATAATCAACTTCAATGTTTCTCCACGTTCCCTTGCATGTTTTTTTTATCTTACAAGCCCTATGAAATCAAAATGAAAGCTCTGCTGCTTTAAAGGGACAGTTCGTCCGAAAATTAAAATTTTGTCATCATTTACTCACCCTCATGTCGTTCCAAATCTGTATAAGTTTCTTACTTCTGTTGAACACAAAAGAAGATATTTTGAAGAATGTGGAAAACCAAACAGTTACTTGTAGCCATTGACTTCCATAGTATTTTCTCCTGCTATGGAAGACAATGGCTAAATGATGGCTAGTAAATGATGACAGAAATGTAATTTTTGGCTGATGAAGTAAATGTCTATGGGCTTTCTGAGTCATCTACATGCTAGTTTAGTTCAAAATGTGCTTTTAGAAGATATATTCATTTAACAAGAAGTTCTTGTATCCTGTAGCTCAAACAGTAGCGCATGGGACTAGCGGCCCTGAGGTCAAGGATTCAATTCCCAGTGAATGCATGAAGTGATAAAATGTACCTTGCCTGGAATGTGACTTGCTTTAGATAAAAGCATCTGCAAATGCATAAATATAAGTGTTAAAACACAGGTCGAAAAAAGCGGTCAAACATTAGCACAGTGGGTTCATATCCAACTAGGTCAAATCAACTGGTTAGCAGTTTAAGCTTGACTCAACAAATGTCTTTAGACATGGCTATACTATTCAAAATGACTCATGTACAGCAATATCTCTGCATACTTCTTCATATGCTGATTGCTGATTAATTAGCTACTTCTCTCCAGTGATAGATAGATTATGTTGGAGTATGTTTTTATATGTTGGCTGGTTCACATGCTGATCATCATACAATGCGCTCATTCTTAGCTTGCATCCCAAACCACTGCAGCTTCCTATTTTCAACATATGCATATTAAAGTGTATGTTGATGGTTGGGGTGTTCCTTAGTATCTTTTGCTGTAATATTTTGTCCCTATTTAGCTTGTATTCCGCATTGAAGAGGTTCTTAACCGGTGGGCTGTCTGACAGGTTTGGTGACAGCAGAGGAAAAAACATGCTAAACTATGTAATTATGCATAGTTAGGATAAAAATAGGCTTATTAACTTTTAAAAGGAGAAGAAGCTTCCAATATCTTTTCTTGTCGATGTCAAAGGCTATGGAAATTGTGAAAATATGGGATTTAGAGCAGAAATACCTCTTGTAATTGGTAGAATCTAGGCAAGATGTCAACTTAGACAGGAGGACAGGTCAAATAAAATATGATCCAAAATACATTTAATATACCTTGCTGTAGTTTATGCATTTACAGACTTGCTACTTTTTTATTCAGTCTTTGCCATGTAAATAATTTTGCGTATTGGTGAGCCTACACAGTTCATGGTAATCTACATACTAGTAGTATTAGACATTATGAATAAGTGTTTCAGGTCACTCACAATCTTGATTTATTGTGTTTGTTACAGTTACAAGGTCTTTGAAAATAACAACATATAACCGTCATGTAGTATGTAGTTTCCCCTCACAGCTGAGCTTGTGTTTTCTCTCTCTGTGGCCTGTACAAGTATAGGACTAATTAAAATAATTTAACCTCAAATAAACATTTCAAGTCCATGTATTTATTTCTTTGTTAAGTAGCCATGTAACAAGCGGGGTAATGTACATTCAGACGGTCATTATCGCAAAACAAACCCTCTCAGGGTGGCACAAGCCCAGATCCTGATCACCCCGTCGGGGTTTATTTTGCGATAATGACCCTCTGATTGCATAATATCCCTAACTTAAAACCAATCTCAGACGTTTGCCGTGCACCCAAATAGACTATAATGACCTTGGGTTGCTTATGCTGTAGTATACAAGAACTGATAAAGTGAATATTTTGAATGCCGTTTAGGTTGCTATGGATAAAATGGAGAAATGTCGAAATAATCAGCCATGAAAGGCTGGTAATGGGTTCACATGTCCTTGATATGAATCTCTTCCTCGTGTGCAAAAATAGCTAGCACAATGCATTTCATAGAAAGATGTGTTTTTAAAAACGGAACTATTTTAAGGTGACACACCAGCTTGTGAAACGCCCAAAAAACAGCATGAGATGCAACAATGGCCAAATGCAACAGCATGCTGTCAGCACGCTAACTATAGCAGTACTGCTGAAAATATCAGAATATAAACTTACATTAATTCAAAAGTTTGGGATTAGTAAGATTTTTTTTTAAAGAAATTACATTCAACAAGGAGGCATTAAATTGATCAAAAGTGACAGTAAATATATTTATAATGTTACAAAAGATTTCAAGTAAATGCTGTTCTTTTGAACTTCCTATTCATAAAAGAATCCTGAAAAATGCATCACCGTTTTCACAAAATATTAAGCAGCACAAATGTTTTCAGCATTAGTAATAATAATAAATATGCAGTAAATCACATACTGGAATAATTTCTGAAGGATCATGTGACACTGAAGACTGGAGTAATGATGCTAAGAATTCAGTTTTGTATCACAGGAATAAATTAAATTACAATTAAAAATGTAATTAAAATACATTAAAATAGGAAACAGTATTTTAAATTGTAACAGTATTTCCCTTAATACTTTTTAATAAATTCAGTCTTAGTGAGCACAGTGAGATTAGCCTTAGTGAGACTTCTTTTAAATTTTTTTTGAAAATCTTACTGAAAACCTTGCCAGTTTAAATATTAAAGAGCCAGAAGACGTGAAATAGCGCACGCAGTGAGAAGATCTGTGTGCGCTCATCCGAAGCGCGTGAACCCGCGACTCAGAACGCGCACAAATATTAAGCTCTCTGTGAAGTATTGTGTTTGAATGGACAAATTCACACAAAAATTATGTCAAAATGCCCGTCTTGATGAGTATCCTAGCAGACATAGTCGGCTGAACGTACAGTATCAGTGCACTGAATCAGTGCGTTCTCTTAAAGTGACAGCACTTTCTTAATGTTAATCAGACAGCAACAACACGGAAATCTCTCACTGCTCTTGATTGAATAACTTTTGTAACTTTAATAAGGATTAACCTTTAATTTATACAGTCAAATATGCAATGTTATTTTACATTTGATTTATTCAATTTCTGTACCTAAAAACTATCTTAGACCTACCTAAAAAAAACTGAAGAGCACTGTTTATTTTATTTGTATATTTTATTCACTGTTTATTTATTTGTGCTGTTACTTGTAGTTAGATTATTTGTTCTTATTTTCTTTATTTTTATTTGACAATATAGTATATATTTTAGTATATATTTTTCCCTAAACATAGCACATACCGAACCGTACCGAAACTCTAAAACCGTACCGTGAGTAAGTTGTCAGTCAGTAAGCTGTCAGTCGATTAAAATTTTTAATCTAATTAATTACATGATGTGTTGATTAATTAGTGAAATTAATTCATTAATGAAAATATCCCCAAAAGATTATTTAATGCTATTTTTGTGTTAAATGAGAAAGTATTAAGTAGACATTACAAATAGTAGCTTTAGAAATAAATATTTAATCTGATTCAACATAAAATTTATTACATATAGGTCCTAAACGTTTAGGCTACAACGGCCCAATATAAACTATGGAAAAGAAGATCATTTGAGAAACATCTCAGTTTTTTTTTCATTCATGCAATGGAAGTCATTGGTTACCAAAGCAGCTTTGTTACCAACAGTCTTCAAAATACCTTTTTTATGTTCCACAAAAGAAAGCAAGTCATTCAGGTTTGAATAAATGATGACATAATTAAACTTTTTGGGGTGAACTATGCCTTTAAATTTTTTTTCCCTTTTTTCCCCCTTTTTTAAATTAAATAATACTCTAAATAAAAAACTAAAACTGCCAGCAGGTGGCGGTAAATATCTTTATGAGTCTTTCATTTGAGTCGTTCAAACGGCTGATTCATTCAGGAATTCAGTAAACAGCTCACTTTTGGCGCTTTTCCACTGCATGGTACGGCACGGTACGGTTCGGTACGGTTCACTTTTGGGGGGTTTTCCACTGGGTACAGTACCTGGTACCTGGTACTTTTTTCAGTACCACCTCAG
>NW_015552574.1:1067644-1069791 GCF_001515605.1 Sinocyclocheilus anshuiensis
TTCTCTTAAAGTGACAGCACTTTCTTAATGTTAATCAGACAGCAACAACACGGAAATCTCTCACTGCTCTTGATTGAATAACTTTTGTAACTTTAATAAGGATTAACCTTTAATTTATACAGTCAAATATGCAATGTTATTTTACATTTGATTTATTCAATTTCTGTACCTAAAAACTATCTTAGACCTACCTAAAAAAAACTGAAGAGCACTGTTTATTTTATTTGTATATTTTATTCACTGTTTATTTATTTGTGCTGTTACTTGTAGTTAGATTATTTGTTCTTATTTTCTTTATTTTTATTTGACAATATAGTATATATTTTAGTATATATTTTTCCCTAAACATAGCACATACCGAACCGTACCGAAACTCTAAAACCGTACCGTGAGTAAGTTGTCAGTCAGTAAGCTGTCAGTCGATTAAAATTTTTAATCTAATTAATTACATGATGTGTTGATTAATTAGTGAAATTTACAGCGAGCGAAGGATCGAACGCAACTGTTTTGAATGAGCACACCTTTTTTAACAACCAAAAAATGGCTGTTTCATGGTCTTTTGAGGAAGTACAGATGTTTCTCTCGTTGATAGAAGAGGAGCGGATCCAGCGAAAGCTTGATGGTGCGACGCGGAATGAAAAAGTTTTTCAGGAGGTCGCTCAGCTCTTGGCCGCACACGGCTACCACCGGACCTACAAACAATGTAGGGATAAGTTAAAAAAACTGAAGAGCGACTACAGAAGCATAAAGGACCACAACAGCCGGAGTGGTTCAAACAGACGATCGTGGAAGTGGTTCGACCAAATGGACGCAATCTACGGAGGTAGACCAACGAGCATTGGGAGGGAGGGTGCCCTGGACTCGGCCACGCCGTTGTTGGAGAAGAGTCGTACCACGCAGTGGAAAAGCGCCATTTATGAATGGGCTTTTGAATCATTGGTTCACACGATTCGTTCAGAACGCGGATTCATTCAGAAACTAAACACCGCTTTGTTGCTCGGAGACACACAACAATTCTGCTATGGCTTTAAAGGTAATATGTTCTCTGCAAAATTGAGCAAAAACACATAATATTGTGTTTAAAATATAACACAATATCAACTTCTTGTTTACTGAACTGTTGTATAAAGTCACATTTGCACTCGTTATATTTTGGACAAAAACAGCACTCGTGTGATCTCCCTCTCTGCTCCTGTGTTATCATATTATATAAATATGAGACGAAAACTCATACAGGAGCATTTTTGCCCCAATATCTTGAATTTTAGGGCATAACTGCATTTATGGAGTTGTTCCCCTGCATCATATTTGTCAGCAGTCGCTGTATGAAATGTAAGATGACACGTTAAACTGACATCCCTAATACTCGCCTATGGAGAGTCCCCGTAAAACATGTAAGCCCAACGTGTGTGTGTGTGTGTGTGTGTGTGTTATATATAAAGTCTGGAAAAACCTAAAAAAACTGAGTAGTCAGTTGTTCGATGACTAATAATGGCATCCATAATCTTCATAGCAAATGAATCCTAAGCTACTTAATTAAAAGCCAATATAAATCTCCATTCTGTTGTAGTCATTTCCAGGCTGACATATTTTAAGGAAGCACCAAATATATCTCAAAAACAATTCTCTAAAATGTCTCTCCTTGTTTGAGCAGAGAATCCCTTCTTGTCACTCAACAGCAAAAGAGATGAAAGCAGATATGAATTGTTTATTGCTGTCCCACTGTGACCCTTGTCTAACATCGTAGGAGATTTATTGTCTCCAAACTCTTCCCCCAGACCTTATCTCTGCTCTCCAGCTTTGTAGACACAGAACGTGTCTTCCAAAAAAAAAGGTACCAACATTTGCAGAATCCTCCATCATCACCCACACATTAACCACACTGGTAGGAGGCTTCGGTCAGGGGCGTCATGCACTCATGATTTTTGAGGGGGCACGTGGGGGGGTTAGCACTGTATAACTGATATAGGCTTATGTTTTATTTATTTTTTTTCCTTTTTATTCGAAATATTTCCAAACGTGTTAACTATAGTAGGAAAAATCTCGATTCTCAAATATGTGTAGGCTAAGTAAATGTGTTTTGAACCTTTATAGATTGTTATTTGATCAATAAATGGTGATGGGCAAAGTAGACTAATAGTGTAATC
>NW_015552574.1:1070183-1079998 GCF_001515605.1 Sinocyclocheilus anshuiensis
CCATGAGGCCACAGGAGAGGATTTATGAATGGCAGTGAAGCGATGCAACTAACATTGGTAGGTCCCGTGACCTAATAACTTGGCAGATGTAGTATAGCGGAATTTCATGCACACTATATAAAGCGTACTCTTAATGGTTGCGAAGTAAGTAAATTCAAATGTAGTACCTACTCAGTACGCCTGCTATTACGTCCATTACTTTTGGAAGGAACATATAATGTCTAAGGCTACAGTGTTAAAGAGAATAAATAATTATTTTTGACTTCTTTATTTATATTTGTCCACTTTACAGAAATAGCAGGTGCTAAAGATGACGTTAGACAAATATCATTGGCATTTTTACGTTGCACTTGTAGTTTTTATTGGAATACGTGACATCCGGTCGGACTGTCACATACAGTATCTTTACTGTGCAAGTTGAGTGAATCTGAAGTTCGAAACAAATCGGATCAGAAAATGTCGCTGTGACGACTGGGGCGGGGCCGAAAGCCGTGGGAAGGGAGCGAGGCCGGTGGAGTAAATGATAATGAGCGACACCTGCGCCACTCACCGGTCTCGAGTCCCACGGAGGAGCTCCGGGAGGATAAAAGGAGGAGTAACGACAGTGATGGACGAGAGAGGACCAGGCCTGGATTTTATGTTGTTGTTTTATTATGTTTTATGCGGCAGTCGTCCGTGAGGGGCTGCTGCTTTTACTTTCATTTTGTGTTTGTTTATTTATTTATTAAAGTTTTATGTTTAAATATTCGCCGGTTCCCACCTCCTTCTTCCCGATCTACGAACGTTGTTACAGTCGCATTGGCAGAGAACTCCCACAACTCTCCCTGTCTAGTCTTGCGTTTGTCGTAAACATTTATTCTATTGAAAAGCAAGCGTTTGGTAAACCTGGTTCAAAACCGTCATTATTGATGTCTTTCAATAACTCCAATTACTTAATCACACTCAACTGTATTATATTTTAGATGCCTTGTCTTATTCATGTGCTCTCTTGTTTATTCATAATTGTCCATTTTACAGACAAAGCAGGTGATTTTGCAGGTGAATGACTTTAGACAAATATCATCGCTGTTTTTACTTTACACTTAAAGTTTTGATTGGAATACATCACATCCGGTCGGACCATTGATGAAATAGCAAAAACTTTATAACGGTTTCTAAGGGTATGTTCACACTTGTCATGTTTGGTTCGATTAAAACGAACCCTGGTGTGATTGCTCTGTTAGTGCGGTTCGTTTGAGTAAGTGTGAACACTGCCATCCGAACTAGTAGTCGACCGATATATTGGCCAATATTTGGAATTTTTCAAATATCGGCATCCGTTTTTCTGTTTGGCCGATGTGTTCGAGGCGGGACTTTTATTTTGACGGCACTGCCGCCTGAGCGCACACCACTCACATTCTCCCTCTTGTACGCTGTCGTCGTTCAGTTCTGTCTAATATGGATAGAATTCTATCTAATAATCAGATAGAACTGTTAAACAAAGGAATTAAATTGTATACAAAAAAGTATTATAACAATTGCTTTAATATTATTAGTAATAGAAAGGCAAACATTATAATACTTTCTCGTTTGCCGTCAGCATTCAGCAAATACACATTTATATAATTTAAACAAATCTTTGAATGACTAATGAACATTTAATTTCACAAACCTTGCAAACTTAGTCGAATCTAGTTGAGAACTTGTGAAGTGTGCATTTGTATCCTGCATGATCGCGTGTTCGCTGCGTGACGGTCGGGCCGTGCAAATTGAATGCTGACAGGAGGAGAGTTCCTGTTCATGTACCAAACGAACCGAACTACGAGTGTGAACACACCCTAAAATGTACTTCCTTTATATAAATATAAATGTCATACAAAAAGCCTCATATAAGTACTTTTTTGCAATTATACTTTGCTTTTTTTTTTTTGCTATTTGTAATAATTTTCATGAAATATTTGACAATTTCCCATTCATTTCTGACCTGGCACCACAGTATCAAAAGAAATGATATTAGGAACAAGTTATTGATTGCATTGAAGCAGGACGTTTTACATCCATTAAAATTGATAAATCAACAAATAAATCAGACAAGGCACCACCAATTTAGGAACCGCAATTGTGGTCTTGACCAATAAAATTCCTAGTCTTCTGAGTCAGAGACTAAGACCTTCAAAAAATCTCCTTGAGTCTCCTCAAGACCAAGACCGGCCTCGAGTACTACAACATTACTGCTGAATATTAATCAGTCTTCCAGTAAACAAGATTCCATCTCAGTCTCCTGACTGTCACTATAATATATGT
The DNA here is from genome assembly GCF_001515605.1 of Sinocyclocheilus anshuiensis. Classification (NCBI taxonomy): domain Eukaryota; kingdom Metazoa; phylum Chordata; class Actinopteri; order Cypriniformes; family Cyprinidae; genus Sinocyclocheilus; species Sinocyclocheilus anshuiensis. The sequence goes on from NW_015552574.1 coordinate 1,072,467, forward strand.
TTTCTCTCTGGAAATAGCCATTTCATTGGATGGGAAATATCCATTTCATTGGATGGGAAGCAGTTTGCTTGAAATGAAGAGCTATTAGTTCCCAGAAAGGGTACAGAGGTTGGGAGGTGGGATGGTCTTTATGGCTACACACACAGGAGAACTCTGCTCAGCGTGGATTGGCCATACAGCTAATCTGAGATGGCCCTCCAGCTATCCCCAATTCTCATACCAATATGTGAACACAATCAAACCATCTTTTAAATGTGACACCGTGTGCTCATCTGAAAACATGTGATTTGCATTAGTTTATTAGGCTGCCCTACTTTATCCTATATGAGAAATGGAGAAGCTGTCTGGATGCATTGAATAAGGTTGCTCTTTTAAAGCCCAATTGCTGAGGAGCAGCATGGCGTATTGATATCAAGTGTTTTTGGGCCATTATTAGTACTAATTTATTACCATGTTCTTGGGCGAGATATTGAGTAATGCCACCAAAAACAGCAACAAAGAATGATTAATACTGATGTTTCCTCTCTTTTTTGAGCAATTTTGTATGTCTCATATTACTGTCTATTTAAGATGAATCACTTATGTTGTTGTATTCCTCATTTGTAAGTTGCTTTGGATAAAAGCATCAGCTAAACAAATCCATGTAAATTATTTTATGATAATATATGCATAAGCATATTTTCCTTTTTATAGGTATGGTGTGCAACATTTGTGATTTTATTCTCTCTCTCTGTGCTCATCCAACATGATAAAAAACTAATTTTCCATCTACTTGAAGGATTTTTTTTTTCTTGCATTGAGATTATCAAGACATTTAAATGGTGTGTTTGTTTTTGTCACAGGCTAAGGACAGTGACGATGATGAGGAAGTCGTTCATGTCGACCGAGACCACTTTATGGATGAATTTTTTGAACAGGTAAACTTTATCTTGGGAGTAAAATATCATCATATCCAGTTACTATTTATGCAGATGTAGTTGATTTGATTTGCTCATAAGGTTTTGTTCATATCGACTTGAGTGCTGCTGTCAATTTTCCAATTCAACTTAAATATGGAACACACTAAATGACTTTTGAAATTTGAACAGATTTTAAAACACTAGGTATCATACACTTGTCAACTTTGTAAATGGTTACAGAGAAAAAAACTGGGCATCATATACTAAATGACTGGAGATCACACACTAGCAGACTTTCAAGTCATACCGGACACAACAAATTCACACAGAAACATAAGCTTTGAAAACATGTGTTCTCAAAATATTAACTGTTTGATATACTCTGACTGGATGTACTCATAGTCTGAAGCTAAAAAATCTAAATCTGTGCCCATCAAACACTGTGATTTTCTGTGAAATCTGTCAACTCTGAATGCAGACTGGCTCTGACTTTTTAGCAGCTAGCGTTGGCTCGTCTAGACTGCAAATTCTGACAAATATCTGTACAAAAGATATGTATTCCAGCCTTTACATACTCAAACTGTAATATAATTTGCAATGAAAACAGTTGAAGTTAATCCAAGTAGATTGGAAATATTTAAAGCTAAGAAATAAAACAAAAGAAAGCTCTTCTTAAAAATAATCAAGGCATGGTTTCCATACCAGCATGATACTTACTGATTTTTATGCAGTTCATACTGTAATGCAGTTTAGTTTCTGCATGCTTACTTACTAAAAATTAACATAATATCAAATTAGTTTATACAGCTAACATTTCATGCGACAAGATATAATATGGTATCTTTAATATAGGATACAGAAGTATTATTAAAATGATAAAATATTTTATAGTTGATTAATTTATATTTTGAATTTAATATATTAAATTGTTCCACATTATTTAAGCTGCTTAAATGATTGTCTTATCACAGAGCATGACAATATGCAATTAGATTTGGTCCTATTTGCAAATGTCACTGTAGTGACGCATTATTTAACGCATGTTCTCCTGACAGGTGGAAGAGATCCGTGGCTGTATTGAAAAGCTGTCGGAGGATGTAGAACAGGTCAAGAAGCAGCACAGTGCCATCCTAGCAGCACCCAACCCTGATGAAAGTGAGTTCCAGCTATTAGCACACAGTTTTATCGAAAATATCATCTCAGCGTATACACTGCATCTATGAAAAAGCATTTAATGTGGTTTAAAAATGAACATTCTGCCTAGAAGGAAGTTCCTTTTTAAGGACACTAATGTATTGTATGTGACTCCTCATCAGTGAGACGGTCAGGCATGCAATAAAAAAAAAGTTTTACCTCCCCCATATCCATCCATTCGCACACAGAAATACACCACGTGGACACATGTTTGTGAATGCATATCTTTATCTTCATAGCAAGATGACAAAGTTTTACATTACCAATCACCTCCACCCATGTCTTCAACATTAACAGTGAAGCACTGGATATATTTGCCTGGTCTACTATACTGCTCGCCCTTAAAGGGATAGTTCACTCAAAGATGAATAATTTACTCACCTTTTTTAAATAAACGTAACAAAAAAATATTTGTGTGCTGTATTTAAGAAAAAAACAAAAACAAACATAACTTGTGTACTGTATTTAAAATCTTTCCATGGGGAACAGATGAAAACCTAAGTTATTAATAAATTCAGAGTCATATGGACTATTTTATGTGCAGAAGGTGAGTAAATGAACAATTAGAATTTTTCAGTAAACTATGCTTTTAAAGAAATAGTTCACCCAAAAATGAACATTTGCTGAAATTGCACTCACGTTCAGACCATCAAATATGTAGATGAGAATATGTAGAACAGATTTGGATAAATTTAGCATTACATCACTTGCTCAACAATGGATTCTCTGCAGTGAATGGGTGCCGTCAGAATGCGAGTCTAAACAGCTGATAAAAACATCACAATAATCCACAAGTAATCCACATCACTCCAGTCCATCAGTTAATGTATTGTGAAAGGAAAAAGCCATTTTAACTTTAAAAAACCCACCAACAAATTTGTTTTTGCTTGTAGACGGTGCTTGATCTATGCATATTTCTCCCCTGATTCAGACGAGACAACGTTTTTACTGGAGAAAATGTTATCATGGATAGAGGACTCATACTTTTGGATTTGTTTTTTTACAAACACACAGCTTTTTACTTCACAAGACATTAACGGATGGACTTGAGTGTGGATTACTTGTGGATTATTGTGATGTTTTTATCAGCTGTTTGAACTCTCATTCTGACGGCACCCATTCACTGCAGAGGATCCATTGGCGCGCAAGTGATGCAATGCTAAATTTCTCCAAATCTGTTTTGATGAAGAAACAAACTCATCTTCATCTTGGATAACCTGAGGTTGAGTAAATTTCCAGCAAATGTTCATTTTTTGGGTCAACTATTTACTTTGAAACATGTACAACCCCTAAAAAATGAGCAAGTTATACATGCATATTGTCACAATGCAAGTTGCGAGGATTGCAAAATCTATAAAGTATTTATCGCATTTGGAAAGCACCAGCTCCATGACTTCACTGCAGCTGTGTGGCAAGATAAATGAGCTCATTGGTGAGCCTATTCAAGCCTTTCTCCAATACCTTGCATTTGCGCCACCCACTCTTCAAAAGAGGCACTGCCACCACATCGCTTTAAGTGTTTGTTAGACCCAGCCCACACACCTCACAGTGCACCAGCCCACACTGCATCTATAGAGGCTGTTTCTTCAGTCCTCAAATGTTGCTAAAAAATCCTGCTCACCTCATCTTTCCCCAGCAACAGTCTTCAGTTGCGGCAAATGTCTATGAGTGTCCGAGTCATTCCAGTATTGTCTGTGACTAATGTGTGAGGTCATTCTGACAGAGCAGCTCTTTAGTAAGTGTGCATGTGCAGTAAGTCGACTGTCAAATCAGTGAAGTTACAATGGTATTTAATGAAAAAATGCTTCCGTTCAATCTGTTATTTGTATAGGTACTCAAATATTGCTTCTAAATTGACAAATAGAAACGTGAAGTATATATTGTCGATGTTAAAATACGTTTATCCCACTTTTAAGCAGAGACAACCTTAAGGTTATTCATGGCTGTTTTTGCCGAAAAGCAACTGAAAAGCTAAAACTAAATGCCAAGTCATTATTTTTGCAATTCCTTTTTGTGTCAAATTACATTTTGCCACAAACGCTGTTCATATGCCTTATTGAACCAAGTGTGCCCTCTGAGCTGCCTGGCTTAGTTCAAGAAATCCACAGCCTACGAATGACTCAGCTGCTATAGATGAATCTTTAATAAATGACGTCTCGTTGTGTCTGACAGTTTTGGTTCAGTTTCATACATTTGACTGCATGTGATTCACTTTGCATGGTTTCTTTGTTTCTGTTAAGTTGTTGCATGCATGCATACGAACATTATTTTCTGTTGTTGGTTTTTTTCTGTTCGCTTTCCTCCCTGTCTGTTTTCACCATGCTGCATGAAGGATGAAGGGAACCTGTGGAAGTTGAGTGTCTGTCTCGATATCTGTGTCAGTGTGAACCGGAAACCCGAGGAGAGATGGAGAATATATTAAATAAAGTCATTCTTAAAGTAACAGTGCACCCAAAATGAAAATGCCCTTATTATTTACTCACCCTCATGTTGTCCAAGATGCACTTTTCATATACATTGCTGTGATTAGTTTCACAACTTGAAATTATTAAAACAAGTAATAATGTGTTGTTTCAACTTAAAGTCCATACTTGACTTAAACTAAATTAAAATTAACGTAACTAATAATTTTAAGTTGTCTCAACAAATGTTAAGTTTAAGACAACATTTTTTATTTTAAGACAACAAAAGTGGATGGTGATTTATACACTCATGCTCCAAAAATTGCAAAATGAATCATTTTGTAGTCATATGGACTACTTTTATGGTATCTTTTGTACTTTTTGGTTGTATAAATAACCATCTACTGTCTTTTTATGAAAAAGGATGCCCAGACATTCTGCTTAAGATCTACTTTTGAGTTTCGAAACATTACACACAGCTAAACGACATGGGAGTAAATATATAAGATGAAATTTTCATTTATGTCTTAAATGACATTAGTTGTTCTCCTCTTCAGTTCCAGTGTATGTAGTGTTGTGTGTGTTTTTGTTTTTTTATTCAGCTTGTAATGTTATACATACAGTACAGTACAGTACATACTGCATAACAGGTTTAGAAGTATTCAAGGTTTATTGCCAAGGCTTTGAATTCAGTCACAGGAATACACACAGAAAGGCAAAGACAGACACTGCTTTGTCATTTTTCATTTAGCTGATGCCTTTTATCCAAAATACCTTACTTCGAATACATTGACAGGAATATAATCTCAGTTGCTGGAAAGTTCATGGGTCACCCCTACTAACTTTTGTGTTTGCTGCTTAGATCCTTAACCAAGGCTGCAATACCATCCCCCTCGCCCTCAAGTGATCTCAGTAACATTTCTGGGTCAGCACTTCTTGACGCTAATCCACAACATCTATGTTAGCAGCCCAAATTCTCCATTAACTCTCCAACTAAAGCATTTTATATTATCCCTTTGCTGAGGTCACCCTCTTTTCCCTCTCTTTTCAGCTGCAGATGTCACCTTGAGCAGAATTCGTAACCTCTGTTGGCTCTACGGGTGACTAATGGTTACCTCTTTGTCCTAGTTCATTAATGTATTTCACCCAATCAGCTTAAATGACTAAATTAGCCATCAGAATTATAGCGCAGTGCCCTTAAACGTTCCTCACGTTGCCCTGCAGGTGTACGCTTAGAACTGTGCGTAGTTCACTTAGCTGAGGGGGTGATATATTTGACGGTTAGCATTTCTATACTTCCAATCCTGGGGGGTTGAGAAATGTTTGCGGTCTGGATGATTTGTGTTGTATGTTTGATTTTCTGAAGCAGACATAAAAGTATTTATTTGGTTAGAATGTTGTGCTAAATGTATTTTGCAGTAGGTGGTAGCCAAAAATAACAAATAACCCAGCAGAAATGACATAATCTTTAGTAGACATCAACAAACGCCATATGCTGCACAGAATTTCAGGTTCGTGCAGTTCATTTATCTATAACTAATCTCTAGTACATTCTCATTAAATAAACATTAGCTGACAAAACATTATAAAGTTATAGTTAGTAGTTGGTCTAGACAGAATCTGTAAAGCTTTTTAATATTTTCTAAGGTAATTTTGAGAAACAAAAAAGCAGAATTCTGTGAAGAATCTTTAATAACCAGGTAGATTTTGTAGATTTTCTATAATTTTGCAGAAATACTTAACTTCATATGTTTCTGCAACAGGTCTGCTTCAGCAAATGTGTGGCAACTGCTAAACCGATACAAATAAAATCACATTCAAGAGCTATTAAAGTGCTGGTTAGATTAAACAGTGTGTGACAAGAAACATCCTCATCGGTCAAATCGATCTCTCGACCACATGAGCAAAAAGAAAAGAAAAAAAAAAGCTGACATGAGACGATGGCTTGTTTTCATAGAGCAGGAAAGAGCAGGGCCGCATTTAGCTGTCTGTAAGCACAACAATAGTGTAGCGGTGTGCAAATATTATGATGCAAACTCTGTGACAGGAGATACGTTACACTTTTGTTGAATTGATGGACAGGGGAACCGGCCACACCCTGACTACAGAGACACCAGTGAATAAACAGATAATTTGTTTTACACGAAAGCATTGCTTTTTAAGCGCTTTTCAATAACGTTTTGTTAGTCACGTACTTCAAAAAGAAAAAAGAAACTTTTCAAACAACATTTATCAATCATTTAAGTATTTCATTTATTTTTACAGTTTAATTCTCTGGAAAAGGACATTTTTCAAAAACCTCAAAAAGCAATCACTTTTACATTATTGTATTTTTAAAAATAAATTGTAATAATATCTTTACTTTGAAAGCTTGTAATTATCTGAAATAAGAAATACGATTTCCATGCAGATCATCAATATTTATCAATCACTTTTTAAAATTATTTTTAACTGATTTTATTTTTAATTAATTTGATTTGTTATTTTTTACTTTGAAAGTTCATAATTCTCTAAAAGAAGAAATATGGTTTCTATGCAGATTTTCCTGAAAGATTTAAAAATTATTTTTTATATATGAAGAGTTCATTTGCAAAAACCGATAAACGGCACTTAAAAAAAAAATGAGCTGATTGTCGTGCATTATTCTCCACATATAGCGCGATCTGAACCCTAAACACGTTTTGTCCACTTTCAAGGCATTGCGAGTTCATGTTTTACTGCAGAAGCCGTCAAGCGCCCTTGTTGTTTCTGAACAGAAGCCGATAAGTCCATTTTAGCGAATCAGCGCACTGTATTCAGGTCAGGTGACAAGGCTACTTTGACTTTGAAAAGAAGTGCTAGTTGAGAGGAGTTTCGTCAAAGCTGACTAAAAGTGATCGAGGATGGATAATTTCGACGAACTTGATGAACCTGTGATATCTTCTTCAGGGCGAAAAAGGAAAATAAAATCTGAAACGTTTTCACGGAACCTTGCAAAAGCAGCGCGTTACAATGGTGAGGGAAAAGCTCCGTGTATTGCGTGTAATCACATCCATAC
>NW_015552574.1:1080047-1080418 GCF_001515605.1 Sinocyclocheilus anshuiensis
CAGAGACGCTTTAATATGTTATGCGTTTTATTAGACCGGTGACGACCGCACAGAGTAGCATTATAACAGAACTTTGAAACGTATCTAGTATGATAAAACAGCTCTGCTTTTTTCCCCCACATACGCTCGACCGGAAGGAGCGGAAGCGGTCGACTGTGGCATAATAAAAGCTCCGCTGCTTTCGAGCCGTGTGTCACGCTTGTTCAGCAGCTTCGTTTCACTTTGACGGCTTTCAGCCTCACCCTGCTTCATTCTACTACGTTAATAACTCATTAGCTCATCCATGAACATGATTACTGCCCGAGTCGCGTCAGATTGCATCGGCTGTGGGGATGAAGACCACAACTCCCATGATTCCACACTCCGTCACT
>NW_015552574.1:1080496-1083207 GCF_001515605.1 Sinocyclocheilus anshuiensis
ATTGTGCCTTTAATCAAAACAACCCAACTGCAGTTTGATTGATATTACTTGGAATGCGCAATAAAAAAAACGCGATTTCTTAAAAATAAAAATTTAAATGGGAGTTATCGGTTTTTGCAAATGAACTCTTCATATATAAATACATACATTTATGCAAATACATAAATTTTTCATATACAAATATATACATTTATCAATTTGGTCAATTCAACATGTTCCTTTGGTTCAAAATAAATCCCAGAGTAGCCAAAAGCTAACGATCAGATAACTAAAGATGAGAATGGAGGAATTCTGGCAAATTTAATTTCAGCAGTCCTAAAAATGAGGGAAAAGTCATTAAGGACACACAATTAATAAGTTTAAAGATCTATCCTTTAAAAGCTAAAAATGCAATCATCCATGGGGACAGAAATTTCCCCTAATTGAGGAATCACCCATATGTACTATGAAATGACAATCAAAGTGATTAATTATGGTGCACAATGTATAGACATATAATTTATCACTCTTCTCCCACCCGCCGCCCACGGTCCATCCCTCTGAAAGTGATCAGCAGGAGTCACAATATTGATGGCCAGAACGAGGCGCCGAGAGATTTGAAGCATGGGGCTTGTCTAAATCCCTCAACCTGGCTTAGTTTGTGATGATATGTTGTGTATATGTATATATATATATATATATATATATATATATATATATGAAATGCATAACACATAGTTCAATGACAAAATGCAGTACATATTTAAATACTAAATTTGAAACTAAAATCTCTGACAGTCAATGTGCACATATAATATAGCAAATATTTCGGCATGAATCTGTAAGTGCATTATTCCTCTTAATAAACACTCCCTGGTGATGAATACTCCCTGGTGATGAAGTGATATTGGCATTAACACTCGTAGTGGAAGAAATGTCATGGTCATCAGACTGTCATGGCTGGAGAAATGAGAGAAAGTAGCGAGGGATTGGATTAGTCAGAGGAGAGAAGAGTGTGTAGGTGGGAGTTGAAAAGGCTGAGGTGGTGTCCAGGGAGTGAATGGCACTGCAGTAACTATCAATCAACATATGACTGCAGCCTGCAGTCTGTACACACATCAAGCACTTTACCACTGACGCCTGAGCAACAACATTACACGACCTGAGATCTGCTCAGAGGCTCCAGTCCTAAAAGCTCAAATGTAGTGCATCTGTATTTTTGTCATGTTATCTATCTATCTATCTATCTATCTATCTATCTATCCATCCATCCATCTAGTTACATAACTTTGTACACTATATGTGACCCTGGACCACAAAACCCAGTCAAAACGGTACATTTTTTTGAAATTGAGATGTATACATCACCTGAAAGCTGGATAAATAAGCTTTCCATTGATGTATGGTTTGTTAGGATAGGACAATATTTGGCAGAGATACAACTATTTGAATATCTGGAATCTGAGGGTGCAAAAAAATCTAAATATTGAGAAAATTGCCTTTAAAGTTGTCCAAATGAAGTTCTTAGCAATGCATATTACTAATCAAAAATTAAGTTTTGATATATTTATGGTAAGAAATTGACCAAATATCTTCATGGAACATGATCTTTACTTAATGATTTTTGGCATAAAAGAAAAATCGATCATTTTGACCCATACAATGTATTTTTGGCTATTGCTACAAATATACCCCAGCAACTTAAGACTGGTTTTGTGCTCCAGGGTCACATATATGATGCAAGCAGTGCTCATTAACACTGAAACCTCAAAATGATATGCATTTAAACACCTTCTCTTTTGTATTTTCTTGTGTTTTTGTCCTGCAGAGACCAAGCAGGAGTTGGAGGACCTCACAGCTGACATTAAGAAGACAGCCAATAAAGTGCGCTCTAAATTAAAAGGTATAAAACCAGAAATGTTAGCTTTATTAGAACATTTAAAGTCTTATATAATTGTTTTGAACAAAAGTAGTCAAAGTAGTGGATGTTTATGTTAATTTTGGCAGTCAGACATTACATTTTCTAATACATTAAGGACTAATTGCCTACTCTATATATATATATAAACAATGAAATAGATCTGAGATCAGTTTGAGACGGTGAATATTCTTAAGGTGTTCTTCGACTCTTTGAATTTATAGCAAGAGACAATGAGAAAAGTTCAGGTCTATTTGGAAGTATGCATTAAGTTTAGTCTTCTAAAGCTCCTAAAACCTTCATCATCACGTAGGCAAGGCTAATTTAGACACGATCTTTGATTCTGAAGGCAGCCACCTGAGGCCAAGGGCGTTAAATTCTTAACAAGTAGCGGTTTTGACTAATCTCTTTTGAAGTGCTTTCCTTCTGAAGTCGCTCAGGAAAAGACAAAAAGTTGCACTCCACCCTAAGCACAAGATAACATTTTTCAGTAACTAATACAATGACAATATGAGTGTCCTTGTTTTTATTACACCAATATCTAATAACTTGAGAGAGCTATCAGTCAGCATTCTCATTGATCTCACTGGCAGTTGATCAATCAGAAGTATGACTTATACTCTGTTAGCTTTGCTTTCAGAAACAAATTTTTTTTAGAGCCAGTCACCTGAGCTGTAAATGACATGTGACTAATCTCCTCAGACATTTTTTTTATTATGACAACACTGATTGGCTGATAGCAACACAAACCCTTTATTATTGACTATTCTATATATGTATTTTTTATAATAAATATTAATATTTTTTATTAATA
>NW_015552574.1:1083317-1086243 GCF_001515605.1 Sinocyclocheilus anshuiensis
ACATATAGGGTAAGGGGTTAGGGTTGTATATTTCTATTTTTTATAATAAATGCATTTTATGCACTTATTACATATTTAATTTTATTTGTTCTTTTTCATGATATATTAAATATAACATTTTATGTTACATAATATTATATATATATATATATATATATATATATTACATTTATTAAATATATATATAGGGTGAGGGGTTAGGGTTATACAGTTTCTTATAATATATTTTGTTTACTATTATTTAGTAAATAATTGTTATTATATTTATATTTGTTAAGTATGTAATAATAATGATTATATTCATATATAATATACATCTAATATTTAACAAACAAACAATAAATAAATAAATAAATGGGATTTGTTTTGCTTTTTTTTTTTTTTTCATTTCTACATGCAAGTAACCAACAGTGATTGTCCTTATGATAGCAACTTCATCCACACTCTCGCTGATGTAGCCAGTGACACATGGTGTGCAGGGCTCCATTAGAACTGAATGGAGTGTGAATCCCATTGTCTCCTGAAGTGGACAGTGAGATCTATTGTTCTTCTGAGATTAAGGGACTTGTTATTACTCTGGGACCACTTTGTCTGACACCTAGTGTGTATGCACTTCCATTGTAACAGCTCGGTCCGCCAATTACTTTAGTGTCATGGGTGGATTTGATCGTGTTGTAGTTGCTGTGCCACCTCAGTAACCGGGGTGAGACAGCTGCTATTTGAAATGTCCATCTATAGGGTGTGTTCAGGAGGCTATGGCTTTAGCACATTTTACTAGAACAATTAATTACATTCAGTTTATTTCTCTATTCTGCAGCAATCGAACAAAGTATCGAGCAAGAGGAGGGGTTGAACAGATCATCTGCAGATTTGCGGATCCGCAAGACACAGGTATGAAAGTAATTAAAAACACCAGTGTATTTTTATTCGTCTAATGATAATCAATAGTCTATTCAGTCAAATTAAAGTCATGTGAAAAATACAAACTACAACATATCCCTAACAAGTTAAGGAACTTGACAAGGATGAACCGATTTATTTGTCAGTTTAGTTTTTCTTTGTCAAGCAACATTATATTAACATATATATAACATTATATTAACATATATATATATATATATATATATATATATATATACACATATATACATATATATATATACGCATATATACATATACATACATTTTAATAATAAATTGCAAAATAAAAATAAAAACGTTAAAATATAAAAAGTAATATTATATATAAATAGAATGTTTAATATTAAGCAATCAAAATAATATGATAAAATAATAAGAATTAAAGAAATATTAAATTAATAAAAAATAATTAATACATTTATAAAAAAAATTTTTTTAAAGAAATTCAAAACATGCGTTGTGTCAATGTGTCTTTTATATGGGAATAATGTATAATAGGAAGTGCTCGAAATATTCAAAACTGTAGAAGTTTTTATGTTATATAAACTAGTTATATCAGCGAGCAATATTCAGCAAAATAGCAGCAAATCTGACCTTCAGGGTTTTCAGAGACAGGCACACTTCCTGTGACCTCTGCCCTCCCACTGAGCAGCTCTGTCAAACACCCTCCTCAGCGCCATCTGCTGTCCAGAAACAGAACAAGTGCGGTAATCTCTCAAACTGCAGCAAAAGCAAGGCCCGATTTCACGACGATCACACTTGGCCCTCCGTATATTATCCTGAGCCGCCTTCACGTCGCGATGTACAGTTACACTTCCACATCCCTGACGCCTCTACATGTCTACCTTCATCCCACAGCATTCCACGCTGTCACGCAAGTTTGTGGAGGTGATGACGGAGTACAACACCACGCAGTCCAAATACAGGGACCGCTGCAAGGACCGCATTCAGAGACAACTGGAAATTAGTGAGTTCTGAGACACATGCAACCCACGCGCACAAACACAAGCTGAGAAACAGCCTCCACATTACTGGAACGTGTATTTACTTTTTAAACACAAGTTAAGTGACAGTGCATTCAAGATATACGTTTTATCAGTAAACATATTACCAGTTCCAATGCTCATCAAAATGACCTGGTTCGCCACAAACTGATACCATGTTCTTCAAATATCTTTAATCAGCTGGCAGAACAACTACCAATGAGGAGCTGGAAGACATGTTGGAGAGCGGGAAGCTTGCTATCTTCACTGATGATGTAAGTTTAATAGCCACTGATCCTTTACCAAGTAATTTTACTATGACTTTCGTTTCCGTGGAAGAAAAATGTGTGATTTCTACAGCCACTACTGCCTTGTGGACTTCACACACTATTAAAAAATAAAGTTTTTTTTTATTGGTTCTTTATGGTTCCATTTTAGAACATTAGACGTTTTCACATTGCGTAGTTCTAGGAACTTAGTTCTAGGAACTAGCCAGCAGGGTGGTTCCAAAAACCAATTTCTCCCTCAGGCCATTTTCCTGGTTACATTCGCACCGGCCTCGGGAACTCTGAAGCGGCCGATAGTGACGTCTTTATTCGCGGCATTTACAAACGTCAACAACTGGTGAATGGAGGACGCCGCATTCTGAGCTGTTTTTGATGTTTGTTGTGGGTTTCGTGATACGTGATATAGATGGAATGTAAACGCACAATTTATGCGATTGAAAGAGCACGAAAATCTGACTAAGGCTACGTTTACACGACAATGATGTAGTCAAAAACGGAAAAGTTTTTCCCTTGCGTTTTTAAAAAGATTCACTTATACACAACAACGTTTTCAAAACGATTCGCGTTTACACATATCTGCGAAAACGGCCAAAAACGCTGTATTACGTATGCCAGGCCAGTAGTTGGCGCTGTCACCTTGTTAGTAAACAGTACCTGTAGGGAAGTAAAGATTATATGATGTATATGATGCATCTCCGCTGTTGGTTCTAATATTGGTGAAGTAAATCCACACTT
>NW_015552574.1:1086359-1122758 GCF_001515605.1 Sinocyclocheilus anshuiensis
AAATAATTAATACATTTATAAAAAAAATTTTTTTAAAGAAATTCAAAACATGCGTTGTGTCAATGTGTCTTTTATATGGGAATAATGTATAATAGGAAGTGCTCGAAATATTCAAAACTGTAGAAGTTTTTATGTTATATAAACTAGTTATATCAGCGAGCAATATTCAGCAAAATAGCAGCAAATCTGACCTTCAGGGTTTTCAGAGACAGGCACACTTCCTGTGACCTCTGCCCTCCCACTGAGCAGCTCTGTCAAACACCCTCCTCAGCGCCATCTGCTGTCCAGAAACAGAACAAGTGCGGTAATCTCTCAAACTGCAGCAAAAGCAAGGCCCGATTTCACGACGATCACACTTGGCCCTCCGTATATTATCCTGAGCCGCCTTCACGTCGCGATGTACAGTTACACTTCCACATCCCTGACGCCTCTACATGTCTACCTTCATCCCACAGCATTCCACGCTGTCACGCAAGTTTGTGGAGGTGATGACGGAGTACAACACCACGCAGTCCAAATACAGGGACCGCTGCAAGGACCGCATTCAGAGACAACTGGAAATTAGTGAGTTCTGAGACACATGCAACCCACGCGCACAAACACAAGCTGAGAAACAGCCTCCACATTACTGGAACGTGTATTTACTTTTTAAACACAAGTTAAGTGACAGTGCATTCAAGATATACGTTTTATCAGTAAACATATTACCAGTTCCAATGCTCATCAAAATGACCTGGTTCGCCACAAACTGATACCATGTTCTTCAAATATCTTTAATCAGCTGGCAGAACAACTACCAATGAGGAGCTGGAAGACATGTTGGAGAGCGGGAAGCTTGCTATCTTCACTGATGATGTAAGTTTAATAGCCACTGATCCTTTACCAAGTAATTTTACTATGACTTTCGTTTCCGTGGAAGAAAAATGTGTGATTTCTACAGCCACTACTGCCTTGTGGACTTCACACACTATTAAAAAATAAAGTTTTTTTTTATTGGTTCTTTATGGTTCCATTTTAGAACATTAGACGTTTTCACATTGCGTAGTTCTAGGAACTTAGTTCTAGGAACTAGCCAGCAGGGTGGTTCCAAAAACCAATTTCTCCCTCAGGCCATTTTCCTGGTTACATTCGCACCGGCCTCGGGAACTCTGAAGCGGCCGATAGTGACGTCTTTATTCGCGGCATTTACAAACGTCAACAACTGGTGAATGGAGGACGCCGCATTCTGAGCTGTTTTTGATGTTTGTTGTGGGTTTCGTGATACGTGATATAGATGGAATGTAAACGCACAATTTATGCGATTGAAAGAGCACGAAAATCTGACTAAGGCTACGTTTACACGACAATGATGTAGTCAAAAACGGAAAAGTTTTTCCCTTGCGTTTTTAAAAAGATTCACTTATACACAACAACGTTTTCAAAACGATTCGCGTTTACACATATCTGCGAAAACGGCCAAAAACGCTGTATTACGTATGCCAGGCCAGTAGTTGGCGCTGTCACCTTGTTAGTAAACAGTACCTGTAGGGAAGTAAAGATTATATGATGTATATGATGCATCTCCGCTGTTGGTTCTAATATTGGTGAAGTAAATCCACACTTTGCTGAAGAAGCATTAGCAAACTCTTGAGCAGCAACAACAGTCCGCCATTGTTGTGTATGTTTGTTCGCACTTGCCTTTAAAATCGACACATACTGCGCATGTATACATACCTAACACGTACTACGCACATGCATGACGTCACCGTTTTCAAAGATTCCCGTTTTAGGTGTTTACACGGAAACAATAACGGTGGCATTTTCAAAAACTTGCACTTTGCACTTTCAGTCCCCAAAACGCCGTTGTCGTTTTAACGAACAGGCAAAACCCATAAAAAGTTCCCCGTTTTTGGCTGAAAACGTTGTCATGTAAACGGCCCCTAAATCTCCTATGACAACTTGTAGTGTTATCATCGAGGCTGAGAAAAGAACACAACACTGCAGACATCAGGTAAATGCCGTTATCGCTGTTTTCCATGCTCGTGGAGTAAATATGTTTACATGGCTTTTTAAAAATGCCGGGTAGCCGGTGTTTCGTATGCGTTTGGTCTATCAGCGTACACTGCGTCACTGATAGTTCCTATAGAACTGTTTTAGACCCTACTCTGAAGTAGAAGGTGAATTAGTTCCCCCAAATGGAGTTCCTAGTACTAAATACATTCCTGCGGTGCGAATGCGCCAGAAGTGGGAACTTCCACCAATAGTTCTAGGAACTATGGAAAGGTTCCTCAGGTCCGAAAGCGCCTTTTAATATCCACAGAACCTTTTCATTCCACAAAAGGTTCTTTAGATCATTAAAATGTTCTTCACACTAAGAACAAACGGTTCTTTTGAAAACTGTTCTAACTAACTAAAAATGGTTCTATATGCAAATCACTGCAAAAACCCACTTTAGGTACCTTTATTTTTAAGAGTACAGATGTCCACATCAAATGTGCCATCCGGTTCCCATGTGAAGCATATTCAAATATTTCCTTACAACCTAGCCTATAGTCTTTAGGCATCTTTACACCTTGATTGCTCAAAATTCAGTATAAAGATGCAATGCTGCATCAAAGCCAGCCTGAATTATGCCTGCTCAGACCCACCTCAGCCCCTAGTATCAGGTATACTGTTGGAATTGCTGTGTAAATGCATTTGTGGCACCTCTGAGCAGCATTATACAGTCTGTGTAAAGACACCTAAATGCCGCTTCAGAAGCGCTGGTAAATTTGCCATTTTAGGAATGAATTCTGTACAATGTATGTTTAATAATAGTAACTTGCTCTTGACCTCCTGCCATGTTTTCAGATCAAAATGGACTCCCAGATGACCAAGCAGGCACTAAATGAGATTGAGACTCGACACACTGAGATCATTAAGTTGGAGAACAGCATCCGTGAGCTGCATGACATGTTTGTGGACATGGCCATGCTGGTGGAGAGTCAGGTACAACACAGAAAATTACACCTTTCACCACAGCAAAAATGACAGGAGGAGGAAGGAAATAGTCAAACAAATGTTAGCAGTGTTATCGCTTCACAAAAGTCCCTTCCACAAGACTGTTAAAGAGGCATACAGATGAGGGTTGATTTGAGATTTTCTTTTTATATTCACATTATCATGGCCAATACCAGAAGTATTTACTTAAATAGTCCACCCAAAATAAAAATTCTGTCATTATTTACTGACCCATATGTCACTGTGTGCAGCATTGCTAGTATTGTTTATATCACTATAGTTGTGTTTGTTAATATGTAGAATTTTAGATTTTCAGTTTTCATTTTAATTTTCTTTAAACTTAAATTAATTGTATGTGCTTATAGTAATTTTGTGTGCTTTTCTCAATTTTATTAGTTTTTATTTATTTTTTCCCTCATCTTTAATTTTTATTTTCGGTCTTAGTGCTTCAAATTATCTTCACATAAAACTATTTAAAATGTTGCCAATTAAATATTTTAATTTGTTCAGTTTTTTTGAAGTTTCATCTACTTTTTCTATTAATTTTTTCTTTACTACAGTTACGGAACACTTTTTTTTTTTTTTTGGTGGAACACAAAAGTAGAGTTTTTTTTGCCGTTTCCATCATTTTTATGAGTTTTTTTTTATTCCTTATCTTTAAATTTGATATCGGTTTTAGTACATCAAATTAATTTTTGCAAATTAAACATGAAATGATTTTGCAAATGAAACATTTTAATTTTTGATTAATTTTCTTGAGTTTCCCATCTAATTTTTATATTTATTTTATATCAGTTTTATTTCAATGATTGAAAACAAATTTTAATCATTTTAGTTTAAATTATAAATAGCACTACACTGCTTGCATGTTCAATGTTTTTTTTATTCATGCAACTCATTTCCATACTATTCATAAATGCCTCATCTATCAGGCTAAAAAAAAAAAATGATACACCATTGATAGACATTTATATACCATTTTAAAATTCTGTTTGTGAACACTGGCTAGACAAAAACTAGACACGTCCTTGAAGTGCACTGCGCTGCAAAGTGATGCTGACTTTCAAATGTAATTCACAGATAGCAATTTATTTCTTCCTCCACGACCAAGAACAGGTGAAATTATTTACACGACACAGTCCCTGTGTATCAATCTGGGGTTAAGGGCACTCAAGCATCACTGCTTGTGGGTTTTGAAATCAGGCTGCACGAAGCACAAAGAATTTAAGGGATCTTAACTTGCAACACTTAAACACAGAAGTATGTCTAACAGGGAACAGTCTTTGTGTGATTTGTGCATTGCATACAGTAATCGTAAATGTGTGCCTATTGTGAAGACGTTTGTTTGAAGTGCCTTGTTTTGTCATTCACAGGGAGAGATGATTGACAGAATTGAGTATAATGTGGAACACTCTGTGGACTATGTAGAGAGAGCAGTTTCTGACACCAAGAAGGCTGTCAAATACCAGAGTCAGGCACGCAAGGTAAAACACCGTCAGCTGTTACACCTGATGTCTTTAAGTAGTATGCCCTTTGTGTACAATGACTCATGCTCTCAGTGCCTTTCTAGAGAATGCAGTCATAAGCTGTCGAGTAATAGACGAGTAATAGAAGAGCATTTTAAAATTATTCCTAAACCCTTTAAACCATTCACAGAAACACTATATTGCTCCTTTGGCACTCATTGGTTCTTTAACAGATGCTGTCTGTTCCTAGATTTTTTGCTGCAGTTTTGCTGGCTAACAGCCATTGCAGTGGTGGTCTAAAGACTGCAGACTCTTGGTGTTATGCCACTTACTTCTGAGCTTTCTGATGAGTCAAACTGCAGAAATGGGGTGGTTAGATTCTTACCGGCCCCATAGATATTTGCTAATAGTGAACTGCTGGTGAAACTTAATAGGTACATCATTTTATCTAGTGTTAATAACTAATTTTAACAAATTAAGTCTTATTGTAAAGTATTAATAGATTAGAATTGTTAATTATGGAAGCCCCTTTACGCCATGAAGTAAAAACTAAAACAGGCAATTGCAACTTTTTCTTTCAAAATTGGTACTTTTATTTGTAGTTGAGTTTATATATCACAATTTGGACTTTGTTTCTCAGAATTCGAACGTTTTTCTCACAATTCTACGTTCATCTCTCGCAATTCTAACTTTTTTTCTCAGAATTCTTTCCAGAAATACAATTCTGAGTTTATGTCTCACACTTATGTCTCACAGGAAAAAAATACGAATTGTGTGATATAAACTTACAGTTGCAAGAAAAAAAAGTGGTGGAAACAAGCTTCAATAGATAATTGATCGATCTGCAATTATTTGCAGGTTATTAACTTGCGATACAAGGGGTCGCAATTCACTAGCCAGAAACTGCTGGGCAAATTTGATTGGCAATAAATGTCAATAATGACTGAAAATTAATATTTTTGTCAAGCTAGCTGGCTGCATCCAGGAGTACCATTTGACTGATTACAGTATGGTATTATTTCATTTGTCAGCAAAGTTCAAACAAAAGCATATGTTAAGATTAGTGTTAATGGTCTATATGTATTGTAAAGAACATGTTCTAAGTTTTAAAATGACGACTATTTTTGTCAAGTGTGTAGTGACTTTTTTTTTTTTTCAACAATAATTGTGTTGGTATTAGGGATGCATCGATCCGATACTCAGTATCGATATCGGCTCCGATACTGGCATTTTCTGCCGGATCGGGTATCGATCAGACAAGACCGATCTAAATCCGATATAGTGTTTATACTATTCTGTGTTATTGTTAAGCCCCACGAAAGGCACAAAAACATTATAAAGCACCATCATGTTTTTGTGCACTATATTTCAAGTGTTTTGAAGCCGTTACATAGTTTAATGTGAAGTATAGATGAATATTTAAGTCAAGTTAACGTAAACTCTTCTCCCCGCTGCGTCTGTCTGTCATCCTCCATTCAGCATTCAAACTGCGTGTCGCGTTCGGTTACTACAGTCAAAACGATGAAACTCTCTTCAAGAGCGCACAATAACAGAGATTTAAAACTGTTAAAAGAAAAGGCTCAATAAAATATCGCACAGATATAATACACTACGCAGCAATATCTCTTCCCTTTTTTATGCAGAGCACTGCGCGCTGTGACTCCGTGTTGCTTCAAGAGCATCATTCTGCGCACGGGATGCGCACAAGCGCTTTGTGCCGCTCTGTATTCATAGCTTTCAGTCACGTGACCGGCTCGAAGACTTGGAGGGCAAAACATCCATAGAACTGCAACACAAATCTGTCAATTTTCCATCTGTTTCCCAGTCACAAATATTTAGATCACCTCTCAAAAGAATAAAACAAATGTATGTGTGAACAAAATGCAAGTTTTGGCCATTTGCAATCCATATTAAGCACCCGCGGCAATATTTCAATCATTATACAGTGCGACAAAACGTTGTAAATACACTTAAAGTGCCTTAATATATTTAAAACATCAAAGATATTTAAAAGATCAAATTCAGTAATCACCATATTAATGATGCATAGTTTACGTAGGCAAGAAGATGAGGCCGGAATATGAACGCAATCCGCTTAATGGTTCAGTGTTTTCCTTATAATGGTTTTCTATGGGAAACAGTTTAATGTGACACTTTGCATATTGTGTTTATATTCTGGATTCATCTACTTGCCTGTACAAAATATACATCATCAATAAGGTGTTTACTGAATTTCGCCTTTTAATATCTGCGTTTTACTACTTTGCTACTTAATGCAATCAGCGTAATAATAACTGGCGGTCAGTGGAGCAAAGCTTCGTTTTGCCCTCCAGGTGGGCGTTCCTATAAGGGTGTGATGTCACGTGAAAACTATCAATTGGAGTCATACCCTTTCGTATTTTAGTTTTGCGCAATGAAAGATTATCAATAGTCTTTTTTGTTCTGTTCAATCAATCATATGTTGCTGCCTTCATTACTGTGCTATGCATTTAAAAGAAATGTCTTTTAATTTTATAGTATGTATTTTATACATATATATATATATATATATATATATATATTTAGGCTATTTGTTTTTCATTAATGTATTTTACAACAATACAAAGAGCAATGTGTAACATTTTACCAGATTTAGTCCTACAATTATTAACTTTTATTTGTTCCCCACTAAATAATGTTGTTTCACTAAATGTTTCGTTTAGCTTTAACGTTTTTATAAAATTATTGTGCACCCATGATTTTTCTAGAATAACTTTTGCGGCTGAATTATCCACTAGCCTAGTTTATAATAGTATTTTTTTGTCATAGATTATGATTATATATTTTTTTTCATTTGTTATTTTTCATTAAAATTAAGTTGTCTATATTTAGCAGATTGTGTTTAACACACACACACACACGAGTGATGATCAGGTCAACCCACAAAAGCATAGAAATTCTACATTGATTAAAAAAAAACTGCGCTGTATCGTATCGGATCGGAATTGGGCGATACTCAGAATTTTTGGTATTCGGATAGGATCGATTCTGAAAAAAATTGTATCGTTGCATCCCTAGTTGGTATGACCTGTTATTCGCCCCAAATCGGCCCATAAAAACAAAACAAAAACATTGCTTGGTCCCTTTACATGTCAGTTAGATGGTCACCAGAAAAAAACTTAAGTAGATGTTTCCTTGCTTCAACTTTTGTGGTTTTCTGTCTGCATGCCCAACCAAGCATTTCCATTTAGTTAATTTAGTTTGGCACACAGAGAGGGTTCAGTAATTTAATTAACTTTTAATTAATTTAATGATTTACTTTGGTAATGGTTTAATTGTTAATTGTTTCATTTAATGATTTAAAGTGTGGTTAAGATGAGGAGATGCTACTTAGATTAGCGGATTATCGCAACAGAGTAGCTAGATGAGCTAAATGAATTGTGGTTTCATTTGTTTACACATCTTTCTTTCTTTCTCCCCCTTTTTCGCCCTCTGCAGAAGAAGATCATGATCATCATCTGCTGTGTAATTTTGGGAGTGGTTTTGGCGTCCACTATCGGAGGAACCCTGGGCTTCTAAATGACATGAAGAGAGACAAACACTTGGAAAGCTGAGTGTTTTATCCACTTAAACACGAGATAAGGAAACTCTCGTAAAAAACGGGGGTTGGGTAGGGTAAAAATCGAATATTCAAAAATCAAACAATCAAAAAAATAAATAAAGGAGATGTTACGTACTAGTTGATTTAAATATATACAAAAGTGGGTTCAAATACAACATAATATTTACAAACTGTACATGTAAATGTATTGAACATAAAGCAGCACATGGGTTACTACCTGTAAAGGGATAAAAATCCATTTTTGTTTTTATTTTATTTTTTTTAGCGTTGCTTTCATTTTTGGGGGGGCCTCCAGGACAGTGCCAGCAACTGCTAAATTGTTTTCCGTTCCGGCAGAACATGGTGTTTGGCAAACCATACTAGCATTACGAATACTAACCAACTGACTGCATAGATATTATAGATAGTAGTTTTAGTCCGATTTCAATGGCCTAACGTTCCGAGTGGTTGCTTGCATTCAGATGAAATCTCTCATCGTTACATTATTAGCTCATCACCGATGAAGTGCTGTAGTTTAAAAGCTCCGTCAACCTCATAGCCGAATTTCTGTCTTAATACTTTTACTGCGGGCAACCGTAAACAAACGAAGATTAAGAGAACTAAGAAGCACACATTTCGAATTGTGAGAGGAAGTGATATCACCAAGTTTGTACATGGAAATGGTTTTGTTTTTACTTCATTTGCTGTAGGCAGTGAAGGAACGGACATTTCATTTGATCTCGTTTAGAAAGCTACACTGGGATCGAAAGGGTGGCATTGCGCAAACTGTTGAACTATGCAGTTTTGATAGTGATTTGCCCCTGCTTTTTTAATTAATTCATGAAAAGATTCTGAAAGACGATTTCTTATAAGGAACATTTTGAGAAATGTTAATACTTGAAGCAATGCCTAGCCTAAATATTATCTTTTGGAGGGTGGTTAGGTCTGCTGAAATTCATTTTCCTTATTTTACGTTAGTTTTGCACTTTTTTTATTTGCCTTGTTTCATAAATTGCATATATATTTTACATTATAATATAAAGGATGGGCTTGAACAGGACCGTTTTGGTTTTGAAGGATCATTTTGGGAGTTTGCTTGACGTTTCACCTTGGTGCTAGTTTATGAAGAGAGAGTAATAAAATTAACTACGGGGACGTGATAGACACTCTTAGATCCTTATTGTTAAATTCTACATATCTGAAACAATGGGAGTAGGTGCAGTGCAGATGAGCTATCTGATGAAATATTTGGTCACCAGAAAAAAACTTAAGTAGATGTTTCCTTGCTTCAACTTTTGTGGTTTTCTGTCTGCATGCCCAACCAAGCATTTCCATTTAGTTAATTTAGTTTGGCACAAGTCTCTTGGCACAATATAATATTAGCAGCTTCCCTCCATGACATTCAGTACATGCGCAGTTTCTTTTGGAGATTCCAGAGTTCAGTATGATGTTAGTACTGTATTTAGCCTTTACAGTTACTCAATATCTAATCACCACCTTCTCAAATGTAGTCAATGTTTGAACACATTTAGTATTCAAAGGCTACTATATAGGGCTACATCTCAGAGAGGGTCCTTTCATCAGTAATTTAATTAACTTTTAATTAATTTAATGATTTACTTTGGTAATGGTTTAATTGTTAATGGCTTCATTTAATGATTTAAAGTGTGGTTAAGATGAGGAGATGCTACTTAGATTAGCGGATTATCGCAACAGAGTAGCTAGATGAGCTAAATGAATTGTGGTTTCATTTGTTTACACATCTTTCTTTCTTTCTCCCCCTTTTTCGCCCTCTGCAGAAGAAGATCATGATCATCATCTGCTGTGTAATTTTGGGAGTGGTTTTGGCGTCCACTATCGGAGGAACCCTGGGCTTCTAAATGACATGAAGAGAGACAAACACTTGGAAAGCTGAGTGTTTTATCCACTTAAACACGAGATAAGGAAACTCTCGTAAAAAACGGGGGTTGGGTAGGGTAAAAATCGAATATTCAAAAATCAAACAATCAAAAAAATAAATAAAGGAGATGTTACGTACTAGTTGATTTAAATATATACAAAAGTGGGTTCAAATACAACATAATATTTACAAACTGTACATGTAAATGTATTGAACATAAAGCAGCACATGGGTTACTACCTGTAAAGGGATAAAAATCCATTTTTGTTTTTATTTTATTTTTTTTAGCGTTGCTTTCATTTTTGGGGGGGCCTCCAGGACAGTGCCAGCAACTGCTAAATTGTTTTCCGTTCCGGCAGAACATGGTGTTTGGCAAACCATACTAGCATTACGAATACTAACCAACTGACTGCATAGATATTATAGATAGTAGTTTTAGTCCGATTTCAATGGCCTAACGTTCCGAGTGGTTGCTTGCATTCAGATGAAATCTCTCATCGTTACATTATTAGCTCATCACCGATGAAGTGCTGTAGTTTAAAAGCTCCGTCAACCTCATAGCCGAATTTCTGTCTTAATACATTTACTGTGGGCAACCGTAAACAAACGAAGAATAAAAGAACTAAGAAGCACACATTTGGAATTGTGAGAGGAAGTGATATCACCAAGCTTGTACATGAAGATGATTTTGTTTTTACTTCATTTGCTGTAGGCAGCAGAGGAACGGACATTTAATTTTAACACGTTTCGAAAGCTACACTGGGATAGATAGAGTGGCATTGTGCAAACTGTTGAACTATGCAGTTTTGATAGTGATTTGCCCCTGCTTTTTTAATTAATTCATGAAAAGATTCTGAAAGACGATTTCTTATAAGGAACATTTTGAGAAATGTTAATACTTGAAGCAATGCCTAGCCTAAATATTATCTTTTGGAGGGTGGTTAGGTCTGCTGAAATGAATTTTCCCTATTTTACGTTAGTTTTGCGCTTTTTTATTTGCCTTGTTTCATAAATTGCATATATATTTTACATTATAATATAAAGGATGGGCTTGAACAGGACCGTTTTGGTTTTGAAGGATCATTTTGGGAGTTTGCTTGACGTTTCACCTTGGTGCTAGTTTATGAAGAGAGAGTAATAAAATTAACTACGGGGACGTGATAGACACTCTTAGATCCTTATTGTTAAATTCTACATATCTGAAACAATGGGAGTAGGTGCAGTGCAGATGAGCTATCTGATGAAATATTTACCTGTAGATGCATTCTTCAGTTCAATTGAAGAAACCTGTACGGCTGGTCAGGACACTTATTATGCAGTGACTAAATAGAAAGACATTTACACAAACTTTATATGAAATAACTTAAATTTAGCTCTGAACGCCCAGAGAGACGGCATATTGTTATGATAACTCTAGCTTAGAATAGGACGCTTCGATTTTGTCCAAAGATTATTTCTTAAATCAAACAGCTGCATCATGAATTCATTGCATCCTTTTCTTTGTGGACAGAAAGTGCCAGATTGGTTAATTATGTACTGCTTGTTTTAAATTCAAGGGCTAAAATTTAAAACCAAACTTTAGCTCTGTTTCTTTTTTTTTTTTCTTTTGATGAAGAATCCCTCTTGGCTTGATTCAGATTCGTTGCAATCTTAGAACGAACGCCCTTACCCTCATGTTCATGACTTTCGTGACATGTACCAACTCTGAAAGTGCACTCCTTTTCTCAATACGGACTTCATTTTCCATATACTGCTCATCATAGAATATATAACAGGAGCCCCCCACCCCATCCCGCCACCCCTTTACCTACCCAAAGCAAAGTAGTAGGGAACAGGAATGATTTTGGGGATAAATACTGTACACTTTTTACAAAGCCTGAGGCAGAGGGCCGGGACTATTTTGCTTTAATCATTCCAGTAACGCCCAGCATGTTTTCTTTGAAACTTCTGTGTATTTAATGTCGAATCACTTACATGTATGGTAAAATGAGGTAAATATGTATGTCGGTGTTGTTTTTTAGTAGACGATATAGCTGGAAGGCCCTTATTTGTTAACGCATGCAACTTTCGCTTTGTTAGTTTGCATGGCTCTCGATCATGTGTGCACTTTACAATCAAAGAAAACAATGTCGTATGCCGCCACATTTTTTAGGTTGTACCGTTTTCCGTTTTGTTAATATGTTTGTTTTTTTAATTTATGATGATTTATTATGACTCTCTAAGGGTTGGATGGGGGGGATTGACTTCATTTACTAGTTCTGCTGCCTATTTCATCATGACCCTAGCGATGCTGGAGTTTTACCGTGGTCCCCATGAATGTGTTCCCTGTGGATGTGCACATGAATACAAAAATCTGTTTGTTGTCGGGTATTTTGTTCCTAAACCACGTCCGTAGTGTAAAACGACGTATTTGCCCCCCCTCCTCGCCCTCTGGAAACACTCTGGGTACGAATCATTTTTGCGCATCTTGTTCATTTTCCCTTCCCCCTGATGTTTTCCCGAACTTGATTGTTGTGCTTAACTGGTGATGATATGTGAATTCTTTCGTAAGACTATTCTTTATTGTGAGTCGTGTGCTGCGGTGTCGAATTGTGCAACTCAAAAGGCCATGTATGCGTGCCCTGTCCCTTCGGCATTTTTTCCTTTTTTACGTACACGTTGCTGTATATGTGAGCATGAGCATTTGTGTGTGTGTGTGTGTGTGTGTGGTTGTGCGAGTGTGTGTGCTCGTCTGCTGTTGGAGCCCTCGGTCGCACCGGTCTCGGGCGCAAGGGGCTTCTCTGGTCTGCAGGTCTATGGTATGCAGCTCTAGCGCTCCAGTTCTGTGCCGACTTCATTCAAATGTTAAGAAAAGTAATAAGACTAAAAAGCCAAAGCTTTATGCGAGTACAGAGCATAATGTTACAGTCGACTGTATTGTGCAGTCCACCCTGCCCGTAAATCTTGTGAACTATCTTGCGTATACATTGACTGTTTTCAGTTCCACCGCTTTCAGCGACAAGGTTCTCGATATAAAGGTTTATTTATTTGTTTCTATTCATTCTGAACAATATGTATATGTATACTACACAAGCTTGTTCGTTTTAAAGCACTTTCTCCAAAAACAGCTACGTACAAAACAAATATCCCCCAACGATGTTCAAATGTTTTGTGTACTGTATGTTGTTTTTTTCTTGCTCCCCTCAATGATGCTGTTTATGTTACCATTTTCCCCTTGTTCAACTCACTTGCATTGCTTCCTCTGTGCTGGCAATACATTAGACGTAGACATTAGATCAGCTCTGGTTAAAAGAAAATGAAATAATAATTAAAAAAAAAAAAAAACTGTATACTAACACGGGCACAGATCTGGATGAAAGTTTCCTCAGTTGTCTTAATTTCATTTTTCAACACTGTTTATTGATGTTCATCACACAGACACTGATATGACCAGACAGCACTGGCATAACACAGCACATTGAGAAGGCATTTTGTAAATGAGTGAAAATTACAAACTATTATATATAAAAAAAAACAATGTACCTTTTAGAGCTTAACTGCATAATAGTCTTTTTGGTTGGGGTTGTTGAGTGCCTCATCACTGCAGGTGAATAAAAAACCCTTAAGCCCAATCCGCATGGCAAGCGAACGGCGACACAACAAAGCTAGAACACTTCCGCCGTGATCGACGAAGATGTCTGCTGCTATGTAGACTGCTTTGTAGATTGTAATGCTCGCTTAGTTTCCACATGTGCTTTAGCAAAGACTTTTACGTTAACTGATAAGACTTCTCGGTCCACGGCTAATGAGCGCCCAAGACCTGCGATCGTGATTTTTCTCAACAGCCCCAGCCATGATCCACCTTAATTTCATCCCCTTTTGTGTCATTCCTTTGATGTATATTCCCATTAAACTTTATACCAGTATTCTTGTTTCAGTGTTAGATTTAGAATGAGGAAACAGTTTGTGAAGAAGGTGCTCAAACTGTGATTTCAGCAAAATGATCATCAATTACAGAGAATGGCCTGTAATGTTGTGATAAAAACACTATTCTAATTAGAACGGGAAGATGACTGGATAAGGATGACATAATTGAATAATACCATTATCAAATGTGATGAATTATATCACTACGATGATTTAAAGAATCCCGAGAAGTTGTGTTATATTAGTAGTACTATTGAATGCTCGCGATTTTGTCAATCTGAACTGAATCTTTGTCTTGTAATTATTGTAAATATTTCAAAGAGAGAAAAAAATGACTTGCATGTCCATGTATAAAACTACTAAAATAGTTCCTGTCAAAGTTGTGAGGTTGATTGATTTTCTTGTTCTTTGCCCTGGTCGCAGCGATTTGCTGCCGACCGCTTGCTCGCTTGTCTTAAAGCAGCATCCGAAGCTTTCAGTGATGTCAAGGGTGCTCTATAACAAAGGAAAGGAACAATGCTTTACCATCAGATTCAATACAATACGTTGCGTTACCTCAGAGAGCCATTACCGGTTCAACTCTGAGGGGAAAAAAAGTGCTTCCCTCCATGTACACCATCGATAGGTCTACAGGTCAAATGCACACCATCTGTAGCTTCCATGCACCTTGAATGCTTTTCTTTGCAGCGGTCCACCACATTGGCAATGGCAAATTTCGTGGTACGTGTTTTGACGCTTTCATAATCAGTGTCGGTTAGAGAACCTTGCGTGAGTAGACTGTAGCATGGCTGAAACTCAAATGCTCTAGTTAAAGATAACGCGGGATGAGCTCTGCTCTTATACGAAGAGCGCAGTTATTGGGATTTGGAAGTTTTTTAAAAGTACAGTAGGAAAACAATAATGCTCAAAGCAAACAGAAAAACAGTCATCTGTGCAATACAAAGAAAAGGGCTTTCTCACACACGCATTTGAAAGCACTGAAGAACGCTGACTTCAATATTATTTTGGGAGTTGAGGGAAACAACAGCCACTAACCGTGGTTCCAGCCATCGTTTTACGTGTCGCCAAACGTCTTCTCGCCCAACTAGGATTTAAGTTAAAAGTCCATTCAGGGCAGAAACCACAATGAGATGGGTACCAAGGATGGGAAGGAAGAAATTAAATAGATTCCTGCAACTTTGACTGGAATTGCAACTTCTGTCTTTTATTTTCTGTGTGTGTATATGTGTGTACTGTATTGTAAAAAAAGGAAAAAGATACAAACAAACAACATAACTGTCCCTCTCTCCCCCCTCTCTCTTGTAATACTGTTTGCTGTTCTGTTTGGTTAGTGTGGCGTACCAGTATCCCTCTCCTCCCCTAATACCCTTTGCTATCTTCCTCCCTTCTCTCACAATCTCTCTCTCTCTCTCTCTCCCTCTTTTCTCCATGGATCTTTAAGATGAGAACTCTATGCAGATGCTGTCTTTTATAAGTGTGTCAAAATTTTAAGTTGAAATGAAAAATGAAAAAAGAAAAACCCCAACAAACAGATATTATGAACTGAAACAAAAAATAAAGAAAAAACGATTGTCCAGTGTACAACTGCTGTTGTTGTCTTCCCTACTTTTACTCCTTTCTCAAATCATGGGTGGGGTGGAGGATGTCAATAATGTGAAAAGGAAGCTTGTATATTCATCAAGCATATATACTGACAGTGTTTTTCAAGCTGCAATGCCGGGTGCATCGTCATTATGCATTTAGATGTTTTTGCCAACTTTCTAGGTGAAATATAAACAGTTGGAGTTTCAAGTACTGCCTGCTGGCTTTCCATCATAAAAACTAAATTAAATCAATAAAGAGATTTGATCCTGGAAACCATTCAGAACGGCCACTGTGGTAGCAGCATCAGGTTTGATCCTCACCTTAATTATGTACATAATATATTGTAATTTGTGAATTGTGTGAATGTCAATTTATAACAACAAAAATGACATAAGTCCCATCAGAATCAGTTAATGAAATAAGATGTTCTCCTTGAAATTGTAACTCGGATGTCATTTAGCACACTAATTCCAAACGAACGGTGCTAAAGATGTTTCATCCACTGTAAAGTGTTGGACACACTTTCAATTAACTATTAAGCCAGCCACATTCACCCCAGACCCCTGTGTGCAAAGTAGATAAAGTTATTTAGAAAGATAATGGGGTTTTGCTCAATTACGTTGTTATTGATTGCAGCAGAAGATGCCCTGGGAGCTGTGCAAGACCAACAAGTGCTTATCATTACTCTAAATTAATTAATTTAGTCATTGCAGTGAAAACTTGCCAAACTTGGCAGGTATGAAGGGCTGGTTTTCCAGTTGCTAAGCAACAGTCTGTAAATTTTCGTTTAAAAATAATTCAGCCACTGTGTGCTGTTTGAGCTACAAGCTTCGTATGTTAATCTTTTATGCCGAGGTTTAGATATATTACTCTCAATTCAGACAAAACATGAATTATGCATGTAATTTTTATAGGTGTAAAAAAAAAACTGGATGATGCATGCCATTTTCACTCCACATCCTTTAGAAACACTTTTCAAGCATGTATTTTGGACCCAAAACATGGACTTCACAGCCTCAAAACAGGTGTAAGTTGTCAAAATTGCATGCATTGGACTCACGTAGAAATGTCTCATCTGAAACTGAATTAAGAAGCTGCAAATATTGCATTCTCTTGCTATCAAGCCACTGAAGTGCTGCTTTGAAATTAAATGAATGAAACATGTCTAGGCTGCTAAATATCTTGACTGGTTTCAGGGTATTGGCCAACAGACAAGACTGTCTAAAGGTGAAAACTTACCTAAAGGATCTTTCACCACCTAGTGGACACTCTGGGACCTCCAATCAACCTTTCAGTCATTCAAACACAATTCTTTGCCCAGCAGCCCCTGAGAATTAAATTCACACACAAACACACACATTGCATTTTACAATTCTTAGTATTCCACAATCATGAGTTGTCATCTTTTGTGTATAAGCTGTAATCTACTAAGCTTTATCTCACACGGTCAGTGTGATATATATTTCACGTATTCTGAAGCCAGTTGATAAGATTTGTGTGGAGAAAAGACCACAATTTAAGCAGATATTTAACAATAATATTCACCTCAGCCAATGTCGTTTTGGCTTCAGTGACGTCAACGCGCCATTTCTGTACGCAAACGCGCGCTTCGGTTTGATGGAAAATATATAACCGTTTCGTTTTAGTCAGTTCCTTACACTGAATATTTTTAGGATACAATGCTTAAATCATATTGAGTATTTTTATGAAACTTTTATGATCCTCTTTGGTCATTCGGGAGTTTGACAGTCGTTGTCAAAATGAGCTGTCCTTATATGGAAAGAAATTAGTTTAGATTCCTAAAAAAAACGATTCACAGGTTTGAAATGACATGAGGGTGAGTAAATAACGACATAAATTTCAATCTGGAGTGAACTATTCCTTTTAGGATGAATGTTATGCTTACATTTCTCAAATGCCAAATTGCCTATGACCAAGGTATTTTTGTATAAACACACATTTTTATAAATTAGAATCGTTACCTTCTTCTTTTGGAGAAGTTGGCAAACAAACTATAGGTGCATTCCCGCCACCAGTGTTGCCAACTTCTTTCAATGGAAAATAGCTAATGCTGCGTTCAAGTCCTCCTGGGACGTTCGTACTTACGAGTTGTCAAGTCGTAATTACGACGTCAGGTGCGTTCAAGTCAGTTTAGTCGGCACAAGATGGCGGTGTTCCTTCTTTTAATAAATTGCAAGAAAATACAAGAAGGTCTGTTAACTCATAGAAAATGAAGAGCAAAGAATTTGCATCAGGTGTGTTTTGCGTTTTTAATCTTTTTAAAACATGCAAAATGGTAAATCAAAAGATTTTTCACCTATAGGTGCAAAAATTATAGCATTTTTTTACTTGAATTTCATTAACTAGCTGCGTAACAAGAACATGACCAATTTAAGTTTATAGGACAACTAAACTATCAATTTAAACAAAAATTTACCGTCAACTACAGACGTTGCATCCATCGATTCCGCCATGTTTCTCATTGACACGCCCCCAACTCGGAAACTCGGGGCTTAAAGAAAATTTAGAGTTTCCCACTCGTAATAACGACTTTGTGGTGGCATTCATGTGCGTTCAACTCGTAAATACGATCTATCCAACATGACTTGAACGCACCATTAAGCCTGCTTGAAAAGTCGCTAAATGTCGCTAAATTACGTCATACGCCAATTAGCATATTCATGACATCAGTGCATCATATTGTCTTGCCTCTCTGTGCTCACAAACTGTATTTTAATGAAGCCAAATTCTCAACAGAACTGTTTTCATTGATATATTTCACTGTTTCTGTTGTCAGAAAACGGGATGAATATGAAATAGTGACTGAAACGCAGCCCATTAAGACTAACCAGCTCTCCTTTACAAGATGTTAATCTGCACTAAAATCCTGATTTATAATCGAGACGTCATCTAATGAAATCAAATACACATACGATAAAGACAATGGCTGTGCTGTGATTTCAGCTACACTGTAAAAAATGACCGTGAATTTAACGGTAAACGACTGTAAAAATGCTACAGTAAAAACCTGTTAGTGTTTGTGTGAATAACACTGTGCACCTTTTATACATGTTATTATTTAAAAGCTGCTTGTGATAGGCTTTGGTTCATCATGTGACTTTCTCATCACCACCTGCATTTGGTGGTTATCAGTGTATTACAAAGGTACAAAACAGATTTCAGTACTTCAATAGGTTGGTATATTAACATTATATCAGTTAATGAAATTACGGTATTTAACTGTAAATTTAAGTTAAAACCGTAAAACCTAAAACATTGCTACCATATTTTTTACGGTAAAATTCCGGCAACCACAGCTGCCGGAATTTTACCGTAAATTTAACGGATTTTTTTTTTACAGTGTATATTTGCATGTAAAATAGAGTTGGAAGCAACAGAATATCTATTTTAACTGAAAGCACTGCTCCTCTCTGCCGCTGGCTGAACAGCGCTGGGAAAACAAGAGCTCGCGCTAACGCAGCAGTACACTCTTAAAAATAAAGGTGCTTCACGATGCCATAGAAGAACCCTTTTGTCTAAATGGTTCCATAAAGAAACTTTAACATCTGAAGAACCTTCCTGTTTCACAAAAGGTTCTTTGGGGCGAAAGAAGGTTCTTCAGATTATAAAAAGGTAAGAAAGAGATGGTTCTTTAAAGAACCTTTGACTGAATGGTTCTTTGTGGAACCAAAAATGGTTCTTCTATGGCATCGCTTGAAGAACCTTTTGAAGCACCTTTATTTTTAAGAGTGTACCCCCGGGTCTCAGAGACTAAATAAGGTTTGTCCAAGAAGTCGCTAGATTTGTCGCTAGGCGCTTTTTTGGAAAAAAGTCGCTAAGGGGGTCTGAAAAGTCGCTAAGTTGGCAACACTGCCCGCCACCTACTGGGCTGGAGTGTGGACCATTGATGGAATAGGAAGAACTAAATAAAAAAAATTAAATAAAAAATTAAACCCTTCTAAATCCTGTTAAACTGATCTACTTTTTTTTAAGAATGTCATTAAAGCATTAAATATTTTATAATGAGAATCGTTACCTTTGCGATATGCGAGTTTTGTGATCTGCTGCTCGATAACCGAGGTAGAATGGCACGCTTTTCTTCTCGCTGATGTCACGCGCGGTAGTGCGCCTTTAGTGGTCGCTGTCGCTGCATACTCATCATGAATGCCATATATAGACACACCTGCTGATTGTTCCATTTATTAAGTTACTTACTAAATGGTCTGCGATACGTTTATCCGCCCTATTTTGTTATTTAATTATCTTTGATTTAATCTGCTCAGGTTCTGATTTTGGACTGATTCATAGCTATAAATAGAGTCATACATATATATAAAACAACTGCTGTGCACACGTTCAAGGACATGCAAGAGCTGTCTGCTCACAAGGACCTAGGACGTGTCCCAATTACATTCCCCCTCATCCCTACTTTCTTGTATAAACTCCACTATCCTAACAATAGAAAAAAACGCCCAATAAAAACAAAAAAAATCTGCTAAATGTAAAAAGGCAAAACCATCCTATAACTTGAAGAAAAAATTGAGTCACTCAGAATTTAGTTTATCAGTAAAATAAGTATTGCATAAATATTATCTTGCATAGAAATTACTTATTATATAATAGTGTATTTATCAAAAGTTTCAAGAATGATACCTAGACTATATAAGAGTTCATCTTAGCGATCAGCTTAAACAAGGAACAGGGTAATGTAAAACAGGAGCAAAATCCTATGTGGTTTTAACGGTACAAAACAAGTAATGGTAAGGAATTCATTGTGTTCTTTTTTGATTACTCAGTTAAGATCTTACTGACCACAGTAAACAAACTGCTTACCCCAGCTGTCAGGTGCATTAAACATCCTAAAATCCATGAATGGAAACAATCATAATAAACATACTTTACCAAGGACACCATGACATTGAAACCAGATGGTGGATGGTAACTCTTTCAGAACACCAACCATGAGTGGCAAACTTTCACACATAAATTTAGAGTGAATGTTACATTAATTTTCCAGCTATTTCTTTTTATTATTTGAGAGCATTGAGGTTATAATTCAAACATGTTCAGTTAGGAAATTAATTATCAAAATGTAGTTTAAAAAAAGTAAACAGTCACATATATATGTATGTGTGTGTGTGCATATATATAAACAATATATATATATATAAACAATATATATATATATATATATATATATATATATATATATATATATATATATATATATATATATATATATATATATATATATATATATATATATATATATATATATATATATATATATATATATATATATATATATATATATATATATATATATATATATATATATATATATATATATATATATATATATATATATATATAGCTTATTTATACATAAACAAGAAAAAAATATGAACACTTTTATCATTTATATTTGGAATCAATCCTTGCCAAAGTAGCAACTGTGCACCTGGGAAGAATTTACTTTTTTTTTTTTAACTATCCAATTGTGTAAAATTTGCAAGGGTATAGGTACATACATATATAATCTTCCCGTGCTTTGATCATAGCACATACAACTTCATTTTCACTCAAAATACACTGACTTAGCACCAGTGCTCCCAGGTAATATAGGTTGAAAACAAGCTCAAAATAGTAAAATACAATTAAATAAAAAAGAAAAAGAGAAAGCCAAAACAAATAAATACATGGGTTAACATGGTGTAACTGAGGAGTTAAAATAAGATCGCCTTGCTGATTGTAATGATCACAAAATAATTCCTTAACGCGTGAGCTTAAAGAGTGAAACCGGCACATCCAATCTTGACATGAGTGTGGGAGAGACAGTCACAACATCACGCGAGAAAGGCAATATAATAATAAAGTGATATGTTTACACTCATTGTACTGCAATCAAAACACACATTATTACAGTTCCCTGTTTATTGCACAAGGGACAGAAATGTTCGTTTAAAAGCATAACAAATAATGGCAACGAAAGAGGAGATTACAGTCACTATAACAAGTGTTCTTTAGGAGTCCTGCCATTCCTGACTCTGTGTCCGATAGCCTCTGGAGGGGTCGAAACAAGACATTTTAAAACTGGGAGCTCTAAAACTAGCGTTTTCAGTTACAAGTGTTAATATAAATAAAATGCATACTACGGTGGTCTTTTATAAAAGTTTTCCTGTAAATGATACAGTCAGAGATACAATACAATACAAGGTGAAACCAAATGCCATTACAAGCCTATCAATATACATTTTTCCCCCTTTCACTTTTCTCACTTTTTTTTTTTCATAGCACAACCTATCGTTTCTATACACTAGCAAGTTAGTTGCAGTTTTAAAATATGGGTTCTGAGCAACATCATAAAAGGGGGGAACGAATGAATGACGCCACTAAGAAATGAACCCAATAACCGCAATGCTGTCATCTGCTGAATAATAAGGTTTGAAGCTCATCTTCGTGCTGCAAGGACCACACAAGTTAGAAAAGTTAGAACATCAACAGAAAGGGGGAGGAGTACAAAACATTTTTTTGACAGTCTTACACAACAAATAAATGTGTTGCCTCCAATAACTGAAGACGTTTCAAATACACTCTATACACTGTTAAACATAGTTACTTCTACTTGTTAAACATACAAGTTGCTCGACACGTCTTGGAATTCATCGGACAGTCAACGCGTTTTCTTTGTATTGTCTAGGATTGAAAATCGAGAATGCTTTCGAGACTCTCAATCAAAGCTGGGCATGGGATGAAATGTATGGTTTTCCAATGCGTGTTTCTTGTGGCAGTTACCCTGACCATGGGGAAACGTGTCCATTTTGAACCTAAAGTCACTATAATTTAACCTGCCCATTGTGACATCACAAAAACAATACTGATCTAACAGTACCATGGTGGTAAATGTGCTATTTAATACACAATATATATGGAAATGTTTCATCCGAAAGCAATCCGTTTTCAAGAATTAAAACAAGACCCCAGCTAGTTTGCACTTCTTCGAAAGGCTGGTATCAGAAATGAAGGCAGTGGCCCTCAATGTCCCCCACCCCCAAAGGGAACTAAAATGCAAGTAAGGTCACCTGTGGTGTTTAGGATGAGAGAAAAGGTGGGGAAAATATTGTCACTATGACCTAAACCTAACAGTCATTACGCGATGTAACAAATCCATTGTTTAATCCAATGTTTCAGGGTACATGCAGGGACAGTTCTCTTAACCTAAACAACAACCCGTTCAACAAAAGCCTCACAGCCACACCTCAAGCACTAGAGAGGAGTGAGAATAAAAGGAATGGGGGTTTTGGCACCTCCAAAAGCCTTGGCATGAATCTCCGAAACAAACCGAAAGTTCTGCTTCCCCAGTTCTCACCACTATAAAAAGGGCCCAGACGGCATACCCAAGAAGTGGGTGCTCATGTTCAGACTTGAAGAAGGTGCCGAGCTGTTCCAGTGGACCTTCTGATGGTGCCTTAAGTTGGATTTGCTGGAGAAGCGCTTATCACACTGCTGACAAGAGAAAGGCTTCTCCTTGGTGTGGATGCGGCGGTGGCAGATGAGCTGGGTGGAGACCCGGAAAGCCTTACCGCAGTCCGGACACTGGTAACGCTTGGGTTCAGTGTGGATGCGTCTGTGGTTTTTGAGTGCCATCAGGTTGGAGAATTCCTTCTGACAGGAGTTGCAGAAATAGGTGCCCATCTTGTGGCTGTTCTTGTGATTCAGAAGTGAGCTGGCGTGACGGTAACCACGGCCGCACTGATCACAGACATGCGACTTACACCCCACCTCACTGCGACTCTGCTGTTGCTGCTGTTGTTGTTGATGCCCAGATGAGCTGCTGCCACTGGGGCCATGGTGTGATGGGTTAAGCTTTGGGAGCCCATTAGGATCCAGTCCCTGGGCCTGCATCAGCGTAAGGTCAAGCCCAGAGCCCCAACCCACATCTGAGCCACTGTACGAAACCCCAGGCTGTTGCGATGTTTTTGGGGCACGGCCATGTTGCATTTCCAAGTGGAGTCGGAAGCTAGCCTGGGTAGGGAAGCTCCGCTGGCACAGAGTGCAGGCAAACTCCCGCTCTTTTTGGTGCACACGGCGGTGGTTTTGTAGTTGGGAGGAGACGCGGAAAGCCTTGCCACATTCTGGACAGCGGTGCCGTCGAGTTTCAGAATGGATGCGACGATGGTTCTTGAGTGCGAGCAGGTTGGAATAGGTCTTGAGGCACACAGCGCAATGGTAGATGCCGACAGTGTGGGTGTTTTTGTGATTAAGGAGTGAGCTGGCATGCCGGTAAGATCGGCCACACTGGTCACATCTGTGAAGACAGAGGAGAGGAAAAGTAAATCTCCCCTGCTCACTGTCCTTTTAACCCCTCAATAGTTAGTAACCTAGATTAGTCTGAAAGTAACCTGACAACATGTAGCTGACTTCTATGATAACTGCATTGACGGATACACAAATACAGGTATATGATCTTGAATCCAGCTGCCAAAAATAAAAAAAAACTGGCCCAGCTTGGAGAGGAAAACTTGAATATGAATTGTAACAAAGTATCTACCAATTGTGTTTGGTGTTCAAATAAAGGCAGTGGTATAATATTCTATATAATTTATGGTGGTAATATATGAACTGTAGATGTGTAATTTTGTAACAGTCTACAGGACAAACCTAGTCATGAGAAAAATGTACTGCAAATAACTGTTTGTTTTCAAACTCGTAGTACTTATACTAAAAGATTCAACAGGTAAATGTTACCATGTATAGAAAGAGTACACACAGGAAGCCTTTTTTTTAAATAACATAATTGTACAGCAAATAAGGTTTTGGGATTAATGGTCGGAATAAAACATGGAAAACAAGTGTGGTGAACTTGTTTTCCAAGCACTAAGCACATGTACGTAGTGAAGCAGCGCGTTTTGTTTTTTCTTTCTGTGAATTTATGAATGTTTATTCTCATCATGTAATATGATAATACGGAAGCAGTGTGTTAGTGTTAGTATGTTGACACATTTCTAAAACTGTTTTCTGCTTGATATTTATATTGTCTTGACAGCAAATGGAGCAAAGTTTTAAGCTTTACCTTAAAAGCAACAAAAGCTATATTTATATTTAGTAAACATGCATTTAATAAATGGGTTTAAGTCCCATGCTACATGCTGTTGGGCCCAGATCAATAGTTATTACTGGGAGCACAACAGCTGATGTAAGATGGTCAGTATGAGTACTTATGGCAACTGAATGCTCAAATGGTAACTACAGTAAACTACACCATACATTCTAGAATATTATCAATCAGATCAATAAATAAGGAGGGAATCAATGATTTGGTACAATACACACACATCTACCTAGTAAGTACATCAAAATTCACCCATTATATCAAGACATCCTTGCAATCTAGTGCATATTGCTAACTGAAAGCAAAGGGGGGTAACTTATCTGGTCTCCACTAATCATACTGTCCAAACTTCAGAAAAATCCGAATTCCGGCACGCGTATGGTCCCAAGGAAGCCGGATTGGAGATCATATACCTGTAATAGACATGTAGAAACCTGTGATCTTTACTAGTTCACTTCAAAAATCACGAACAACAGACGTAAACTCACGTGAACCGGTATTCCTCTCCCTCTCTTGTGCTTGAAGTGGCCTTCCTCACGCCCTCCTTGCCTACCTGGTTGTCCCCGCAGCGGTGCCTTGCCAGCCCAGAACGACCCTGGAAGCTCTTCCCGCAGGTGGGGCAGCCGAAACGGGTGTGGCCCTCCTCATGGACTCTCTGGTGATTCCGAAGGAAGCGGGCCAGCCGGAAAGCCTTGCCACAGGTTGAGCAGATATGCCGCTTCTTCTGCGTGTGGATTCGCATGTGATTGCGCAGGGCCATATAGTTGGTGTACGGCTTGTCACAATATGAGCAGCTGAAGTTGCCAATTTTATGTGTATTTTTGTGGTTCAGCATACTGCTAGCATGCTTGTAAGAGCAGCCACAAAGGTCACAGGAAAATGGGCGTTCTTCACGCTCTGGAGACCCCAGGTCACCTGTCTCCATGCTCATATTAGAGCTGTTGAGGGAGGCAGAGGAAGAAGGAAGCTGGGCACTGCAGTTATGCGAGGCCAGATCTGTGGTTGTAGTAAAGACTTGAGAGCACCCATCGCATTCATATTCAGTTGGAAGAGGAGCAGTCTGCATGCTGGGACCAGGAAGGGGACCAGGAAGATCTTTGCAGAGCTGGTTGCTGGTATGTGTTTCAAGCTGCCTCTGGTTCCTGAAGCCCCTACCGCAGTCAGTGCAGGCATATTTCTTAAGAGCGAAATGCATTCGGAGGTGGTTCTTCATTGCCAGTCGATTTGGATAAGTGGAGTTGCACACGTTGCAGTGGTATTCACCAATCTTGTGTAGGTTCTTATGATTGGCCAGACTGCCAGCATGACGGTAAGTACGTCCACACTGATCGCAAGCAAA
Organism: Sinocyclocheilus anshuiensis; assembly: GCF_001515605.1. Lineage (NCBI taxonomy): Eukaryota > Metazoa > Chordata > Actinopteri > Cypriniformes > Cyprinidae > Sinocyclocheilus > Sinocyclocheilus anshuiensis. The sequence continues at coordinate 1,112,226 of NW_015552574.1, forward strand.
GGGTCGGCGACCGCTGCCGTCATCAACTTGCTGGGCCCTAGCCCCCGCATACGGTTTCTTGAAACCTTGAGGTTGACCATAATTGGTGTTCACAGGAGGATTCTGAATTTTGGGCTCACCCATCCTCATAGCTTGGAGCTGCGATGGGCCTCCCTCATAGCGGGCACCATTGGGATGAGACATGCTTTGAACCCGTTGGTCTCGATCTCCAGTCTTTGCTCTGTGCTCTTCGTGTAGCCGTAGATGATTTATCAACTGCTTCTGAATCTTGAAGGCTTTCCCACACTCCTCACATTTGTGCCTGCGAAGAGACAAAACACACAAAAACAAACAGATAAGAAAGCAGTGTTAAAATGCTCTTCTAAAAAAGGAAGAAACAGAAAAAGGGAAGGTCCCCTTACAAATACAAAGATGACTACACAATGCTCAAATGGGGTACAGACGTTATGAAATTCAGACTCAACTGCGTGTATGCGTGTTTATCAGTATGTTTGTTGCCCTCGTCTTCTCTAATGGGAAAAAAAAATCACCAGTGCACACTGCCTTGACACTCAATTTCATTAAAATCTAATAATTCAGTGATGACCTGGGTAATCACATGAGTGGGGAACTCATGATAATACATAAGCATTCAAAGTATGCAAAGAGAACTAAACAGTTAGAGTATAATAGGGCACATGCAATGCTGGCTAACCTCTTTAAGTCAAAATGAGTCCTCTGGTGGTTCTTGAGAGCCAGTAGGTTGTAGTAGCGTTTTTGGCAGACAAGGCAGCGGAAGACCCCAGTCTTGTGAGATTTCTTATGGTTGAGCAGGGAGCAGGGGTGTCTGTAACTCCTTCCACACTGGTCGCACCTGTGGGGCCGATCATCAGAGTCTGGCAACTGCCGAGGGTCTACAGGGCCCCCGCTGCCACTGGTACCAGCACCACCCGTCATCCCTTTAGCTCCATTCATAGCCTTGTTCAATGCCCCCGCTCTCGCCTTGCCTGGACACAGGTGAGTGATCAGCTGATGGCGATCTGCAAAGAACATGCCACAGTCAACGCAAATGTGGTTCCGTCCATCCATTTTGCCATTAGAATTAGAGCTAGTGCCACCTAAGCCCTGTGTAGATCCATCTGGCCGGGGATGTCCGTGGACTAGCTCGTGGTTAAGCAAGTCCTGCTTTCTGCTGAAGCTCTGGCCACATGTGCTACAGATCAAAAGACTGGTTGTACTACCCTCTTGTCGCCTCCTCCACTCTTGCTCACCTATTGGAGAGAGGGCAGAGGAGGGTCCTGCCCCATGGTTAACCCCATGGCTTCGTAAATGGCTACGAAGTGCCCTCAGGCTGGCGTAATGGTTTCCACAGATTGTGCACTGATAAACCTCTCCATCGTCATCATCGTCTTTGTTATCCATTCTTTTACTGTTGCCCTGGGAGTTGTCTTGAGCCCCTCCAAACTGCATCGGGTCATGACTACGTCTCTGGCGAGCACTTTCTTTGAGGTTGGCACTGCCTGCTGGCAGGGAGGCACCACCAGGACTATGGAAGCTTATGTTACCCATGTAACCATTGGTCATACCTCCTTGGTTGACACTGTTTGCTTGACGATGGTTTTGTGGAAGAGGTGAGTGACCAGAATTGCTTTGGGCAAGAGAGTCATCGAATCGGTCATGGAATTCCAGTGAATCCAGGCCACTATTATGGGAACCGTCTGGGACAAAGTGTGCTGCATCACCAAGATTACCGGGCAGTGAAATTGGCGTTGTTGCACCACTCTCCTGATCCTGAGAATGTACAAAGCCTTGTTGAGAGTCTAGCCCTGTCAGTGGCTCAGAGGAAAGCCAATCTCCCTCTGATCCCATCGATTGTGAATTTGGCCGGGTTTTGTGACTACGGAGGTGGCTATGAAGTGCTGCTAAGTGTGGATACTGCTTACAGCAAACAGTGCACTGATAATGACCAGTTTGATGGGAGCGTTTATGATTAACTAGACTCCCAGCATGTCGATAGCTTTTCCCGCACTCTTGGCACTTAAATCGGCGTTCAGCATCATCAATGGCTGCAGACTGCTCCTGTGACCTTGTCTCACCATTGGATGATGATATTGATGGTTGAGAGTTTGAAGCCAGTCTAGCAGAATTTAAAATAGCAGGGCCACCTTGAGCATGTGCTGTGGTGTGAGGGTCATGGGTAAGATAATGAATTTTGAGACTCTCCAAGTCAGGATGTCCCGCTCCACAATATGCACAGGTATATATGGGATTATTAACAGGAGGGCCTAGCATTGGGTCATAACGCTTGTCGGGTAATGGAGGCAGTGGAAGAGGGTCACCTAGAGCAGGTGTATAAGGATTCACCGCTGGGGAGCGAACAGAACTAAGATGATGAGGCACTATCCCTGGGAAACTACGTGTTAGCCCCAATGAAGATGATGCAGCATTATGTAACAAAAGGTGCTCTTGAAAGTCATTCTTATTAGGCAAAGCAACTTGACAAAGATGACAAAAGCTGGGTGCCATGTCATCATTCTGGGGGCCAAGGGGACGAGAGTCAGATGGTCCTTCAGGCACAAGGGCTCCCATGGACATTCCAGGGGGCTTAAATTTTGAATGAGTGCGTTCGTGAGCACTGAGAGCTGCAAGATTATTGAACTGTTTGTAACAGACATTGCACTTATACGTGCCCTCTTGATGAGACTTCTTATGGTTTACCAAGCTGCCATGATGACGATATGTCCTGTCACATTGGTCACATTTGAATGGTCTGTCCCAGGCATCTTCAGATCCTGGAGATTTTTGTTTGTCGTGGTCATGGCCAGGCATCATTCCACTGTTGTTAATGTGACTCCTGAAAGCTGCATCAGACAGATTTTGTGCTAGATTATAATCCCTTTCTTCATCAACATTGTCATCGTTCTCCTCTTCAGCTTGGGCACTTGGAGACAGGGTGTGGATGCGGAGGTGGTTTTTGAGCGCCACTGCATTGGGCAACGTTCTGGTGCAGACAGGGCACTGGAAGGAGCCCATTTCATGAGTTTTTTTGTGAGAAGCCAAGCTACTGGCATGCTTAAAAATGCGTCCACACTGCTCACATTCAAATCTGCAATTCTCTTCTTGATGATAGTGTGCTTTCATGTGCTCCAGTAGGCTAGGTGTACTTGGGCAAATGATGTCGCATTCTTTGCAAGGGAAACCCTTGGCACGATTCATATCATGCATAGCCATGATGAGAAAATTGAAATGGAAGGGGGAAATGTCCACATAAAATGATCCTCGAACAAAGAAGAAAAGGGGGCAATGTGTGATGTTCAGCTCTCTGCTTCTGTAGTATCAGCCATTTTACCTGGGTGACAGATATTCTCTCCAATCAGCCTTTCAATTCCACTCGATCACAGCAGTTCAGAGAGGGTCTGGACAGTTGTGGGGCATCAGAGGAAAGCTGAGAAAATACAAAAAGAAACAAAATTAATTTAACTTAATGTATCTTTATTCACCATTTTAATATATATAAGTGACAGAAACAGTTTATAAATATAAATTCTAGTTTGAAACTTCCTCACACTAAATGTGTAGCAAGCAAAACAGGTTCTTAAAGCTGTTCATTAAGAGTAATCAAGAACCTTTGACAAAAACCATTCACTGTGATATACGTGGCCACATTATGTGATGTTAGCTTTGACACATTTGATCTCACATTTAAGTCATATGACTGACGCACAGGTTCAAAGCAGCTGAAAATGAGCCAGCTTTGTGTACCTGCATGCTGACGTCAACTGTACACAGCACAGCTGATAGCGGTCTTTGTTTACACAGGCACGAAAAAAAACAGCATAAGCAACGCTTTACCAAGGGTAAGTAAATTAGAGATTATCTGCAATACATATGGGCAAGGCCTAAAATGATAAAAGAATATATAGTGACCACCTAGATGATCAAGGCAACTTTTTGCAGAATGTACTCTAAATATATCAAGCAACTGCATGGTGATTTGGGGCTATTGCAGCCTTGGGACCTTCGAGAAATGCAGTCACTAAAAACATACATTCATCCAAATAACACTAGAAAATCCTTTCTGGAGGAACTGAACTGAAGCAAAATTAATTTTCCCACATTTTGGAATGTTCATCTCTTCCTTCTTCAACCCAATAGAAATGTTGATCATGCAAGTATTTTATGCAAGACTAAAAACATCAATGTGCCAAAGCACTTTTGTAAACAAGAAGTTTGGGTCAAAATATCTCTAGGCAAAATTGATTAACAGATACTCACTAATGGCTGTCTAACCATTGAGCTGTTCCTACGTTTGACAAAGAATTTTAATGTAGATTGAATATCACTGGAGCTATTTTGACAGCTGAAGTGAGCAATTTGCAACAACCAGAAGTCATGCACTGTCAATACGAGCTGTCGATATAAGACTGCTCAGGCCTATACAATGCAACAAAACTTAGCAGAATTAACGATGCAACACAATGACTATGAATGAGAATGCAAATGGTGTAGGTTGCTATCTGTACCCTGATACAACTAAATACAGTGGTAAGTAGGGCTGGGCAAAAAAAAATTTTTCCCGATTAATCTTTTTTTTTTAAATGACGTCGATTCGATATCGATTCTCAAAAGCCTCAAATCGATCTTTGCCGGTATTTATTTCAGCACACATTTAAAACAAGATCTGATTAACGTGAATCTTATCATTAGTCTTCTCCACTAGATGTCACCCTTATTTACCTTGCGCGATGTTACAACAGAAAGCCTGTAATTCATTCAGCGCGTATCATGGCCATACGCATGATTCGCGATGCTCAGGTGAAATGCTATAGTAATACTATAAATCTGCAGAAGCATTTGATATCACGCATAAGGCGCCATGATTTCGGCAATGAATGAATGGCAGATGGCGCGGCGCACTGTTTTGTTTACTACACACATACTCGAGCGCGGATGACGCTCGCGGTGTTTTCAGCTTCTGCCGTCTCACTATATGATGATATGAACACGAATGTCATCTCCAGCTGCTCTGAGTCACTTCATTAGCATTTTACCGTTTCATTTGAGAAAACTACCGTCATATCACATACACAGCAGCTGTGTCAGAATATATTACTATTAAGCAGTCTTAAGACTCAATGCTACTACTGCTAATAAATATTAATAAATCTTTATTTTTAAAGGATTCACCATTTGTAAACTGATGTTTACTGTTCATTTTTTAGAACTATAAATAGCATTTGTATTAAAACTATATTCACTTAATGTAAAAAAAAAAAATCGAGAATCGAATCGAATCGAGAGCTTGCTGAATCGATACCCAGCCCTAGCGGTAAGGTATACAAACTCCTACAAACAACCAAGGTTACATTGCCTTGTCATCCCCCGGCAACTCTTTAGCTAGTCTGCCAAAATAAGAAACTCCAATACCACATTCATGCTCAGATTAATAACTACAGACAATGTACTCTTTGATGAATTATATGGCATGGCAGTTGATTTATGAGGGAATCTTTTTAATTTAAAGCCACATGTGATGAGGTTTTGGCAGCACATCAGACTAACCAAGATTTTATTTCATTTCCACATTTAATATTTTTGTGAACCGATGAACCCAATTTTAATACTGAAAGTTACTCTTAAAACTAGTATTCATTTTTAACCATTGTTAAATCAATCAGATGTGCTCTTCAAAACACGTGCATGATTCTGATTTTCTGTTGCTTTCAGGGGTCACTAAATGCCAGTACTGCATATAAAATCACTTCCTCAAATTAAATCACTGCCATGGGCATCGCTAAAGCAAGTGAAACTTGGTTACTTCGGCTCCAATATAAATACAGAACCAGCCTGATCCGAATCTTTGTAGCTGGGAGCTCAATATAAAGGGTCAGGGTGTTTGGCGACAGTACAAAATAAGTGCCACAACTTTTCTACTCATGGTAATATGTAAAGCACAGTATTATTCAAGTGGAGTTTACTTTAAGAGAACTAAATAAAATGCATGACCACAAATTCACTTCAATTAGTCCCCACTGGGGAACAATTCATCTTACCACAAAACTGGAATGAAAGAAACAGTGCTCTTTTACCACACAATGGCCATCAGAAAACTGAAACACTAGAAAGCTCAGCTGGATTATTTTCCTGCCTCTCTCAAGCCTGTTGTATGGCATTATTTCACTGTCAGTACAATAACTTCAATAGAGCCACCTCAACAATAACCCAATGTTCAGACAATGTGTGACTGATATCAAAACCTTTCAATGTGAAGTGATTTGGCAGTAAACGAGAGGCCAATAAGGCAAGAACAGCCTTGTTTAGAGCTGCAATAAGGTTTGAAGAAAAATAGTTTATAATGCATCAAATTACTCTGCATGGGTCATATAAGTAATTTCATCGTAGCTTTGAATCAGCCTGTATTTGTAGGTCACCAAGTTTCTTTACAAAATGTGATATCCCTGTATGCATCTTACATGGGTATCTCATGTCATTATAAACTAGTATTTCATATAATCACATTCAAGCTACTAATTATAACAGTAATTAAATCTATTCATGATAATCAGGTAAGTCTGGTACCAAGGCATATATTACTGTAATTATTTATTTAATATGTCAAGTAATTGAACAATTAAATATACTATGAAAAATAATGCTTAAAGGCTTATGTAAATTCCACAGCCTAAAGTTTCGAAATTTACAAAGATTCTGTAGTTTCACTGTTTCTTACATTTGCAAGTACATTTTGTGCTACAAGTTGCAATACAGATTATGTGAAGTGTTTATGATGTGATTATCACTCATGCATAGCACAGTCTGCTGTATGTGGAATGAATCTAGTCTCACAGCATCTGTGATCCGAGTTAAGATCGCATACCCTCAGGGTATAAAACCTGACCAGTGGTCTCTGACTCAAGACCATCTGGATGCTTTAGCTCATCAATGCTGTCAAGATCCATACTGCAAAATGTCAGATGGGTCCAGATTTACAGAATAAAATGAATGCAATAATATACAAATAGACTACTTGCACCATGTTTGCTCATTTAAAGGTTGGTACAAGCATTACTAGAACATGTTGCAGTGAAAGAATATTAAAATAAATCATGGTATAGCGATGGTATCAGATGGTAATATCATGGTACTTATCCGATATATGTACTTGGACATGTAACAACTGAATTATCATATAACATCACAAAACATGGTAATGTATGTTGTTTTTTGTTAGTGAAATAAATGTATTGTGTTTAAATCCAAGTCATGCTTTAGCATGACCAGTGATAAACTCTACTAATTTTGACCAAGACTTTTCTATAATATTTACAGTCATTTGCGATAAGGATTATAAAATAAAAAAAAAAAAATCATTCAGACTCTTTTGTGTCAAAAAAGTTCAAAAGAAAAACAACAGCTTTGCAAATCAAACATCACAACGACGTGCAAGAAGTTTTACTCGACATGAAAGAAATACCCAAATGAGGAAAACTTGAAAATTAATTTACTATAGATATTTCCATGATTTTTTTTTTTGGACCAGTACAGAAGTACGCTCTCTTATGAAAACTACATTTAAAGACTAAAACATAGAGGCTGCGTGAAACGTAAAACACCTATATAAACACCATATAAATATTGTTACAGTTGAAATATGTTGTTATGCATTATATTTCCCAATGGCGCAGCTCACAAAGAAACAAACGGGTGGGCCCAACACGTCTGTGTGGACCCATAATAACAATAATTTTCGTTAGGTTTTAACAAAACCTGTTTTTATATCAAATGTAAGCGATTAACGCCTCGCTATGACCTTGGCCTGACGCTCCCACACCCGCTTTTTATCCGGACAAAAGCAGATGCAGATACCCGACATTCCGTGTCGTTTTCCCTCCCCAGACTCACCAAATCAGAAAATATCGTGCATCCAGTTGGGATATATGATCATTTCTCTAGTCAAATACGTGTGTACGTCGTTGTGAGGGATACCAAAATGTACAACCCGACCCGTATGTTTTCCACAGGATGCGAGTCGCTGTGTGCAAATATTAGCTGGTGGGCTGTAGCAGCCACATCCGAGTGCGCGAGGAGAGGAAAAACGTTCATTTTCGAAGCGCCAAACGCTTTGGACGGAATATTCGCGCTCATTTTTTGTCTACCTCGTGTGAGGGTTCGAATGCGCGAAAAAAAATCCGGGGATCGTACGCGATCGCATCGATTATTTTAATGTGTCGGTCTGACAGCGACAACCCCCCCGCAGCTAACGCGCTAGCCTCCCCTCACGATACTACCGCGGAAACCGAGAGCAAAACAAAAGTCTAGCAAACAAAATAAACCATTTTCATGTCGTAAAATAGTCGTGTGGATAAATAACACTCAAATAAATTTGTCTGAAACGACACACGCCCGGTATATAGTGTGAAATGGTTTCTGCTTAGCAGTAAGGTCAGTGCTAGTCTGCTAGCTACCTAGCGACACAAAGATCCCGATGCTCGCGAGCTCTGATTCAATGAATGTGGCCATTGTGTGCAATTAAACAAACGCCTTCAAGCTGCAACCACTTACCCGACTTACAGACGTGCACAATGATCACGGATGGGGGTTTATGCTCTTTTTGATTGCGCAGAGGATAAATGGCATGTTCAGTCGCTCGCCATAGTTTTTTAACTCTTTTTTTTTTTTCTTCAGCGGGCGGCTCCACCGTCTTTTTCTCGGTGTATTCAGCACACTTCCTGCTGCGAGCTGAACGGGGATGGAGAGCTGCGGATGTGCTTCACCGCGTCACTCTGCGCTCATTCTCCGTGTGTTTGCGTTGGAAGTAAACATTGTCCGTTGCACCGTGGACCTAATTTTTCACTAAAATCACAAAGCAGAAGTTTGCGTTAAGTGTTCCCAGTATTTGGGTTGACAATAGACAGTGTCTGCAACTTTTTGGCCATCCACTGGAAATGCCACCCACCAAAAAGTACCATGTTTTTCTATGGTATTACATCGAAATACTGTTCGCTACATGCGAACATGGGCTACATGTATTATTTCAGTAGTTAAAAGGTTTCAGCCAAAAGTTAAAGGGATAGTTCACCCAACAATGAAAATTCTGTCAACGTTTACTCTCATGTTGTTTGAAACCTATATGAATTAAAGAAAATAAAAGAAGATATTTTGATGAATGGCAGTAATGCAACAGTTGATGGTAGCCGCTGACTTCCATTCTAGTATTTTTTTTTCCATATGGAAGTTAATGGGTACCGTCAACTGTTTGGTTACTAACATTCTTCAAACTATCTTCTTTTATGCTCAGGAAGAGAAATAAACTGAAACATGTTTGCAACTATATGTGACCCTGGACCACACAACCAGTCATAAGGGTAAAATTTTTGAAATTGAGGTTTATACATCACATGAGAGCTGAATAAATAAGCTTTCTATTGATGTATGGTTTGTTAGGATTGGACAATATTTGGCCGAGATACAACTATTTGAAAATCTGGAATCTGAGAGTGCAAAAAAAATCAAAATATTGAGAAAATCGCCTTTAAAGTTGTCCAAATTAAGTTCTTAGCAATGCATATTACTAATCAAAAATTAAGTTTTGATATATTTAAGGTAGGAAATTTACAAAATGTCTTTACTTAATATCCTAATGATTTTTGGCATAAAAGAAAAATAGATCATTTTGACCCATATTGTTGGCTATATGGGTCCAGACTTACGATTGGTTTTGTGGTCCAGGGTCACATATGGGGGTGAGTAAATAATGACAGAATGTACATTTTTGGGTGAACTATCCCTTTAATTACATAAATGCTTGTTTCCTCGTGCTTAGGGGTTTTGTATGTTGGTTTTAAACACATAATTAAAACCTCTTAAAGTACCTCTGTGAATTTTGTCCTAAACAATATTTTTGCTATAGCTGTTGTTTTGCTAGAGTACATGAACACAATAACACACACCGGCTTACATTCAGTTTCAAGTGTCACATGTTTTAAAGGTTATAGATTCATATATTTTTTAATTACAATATTTAGTGGCCAAAACCATTTTGTTTGTTATTTATGTACATTGAATTTGCAGTTTAATTTATTGTCCTGGTTGCATACTTTGTTGTATTTTATTGTGCGTACATTTTACTGGGCCTTTGATGTCTATAAGGAAATTGACTTTCAATAATAAACGTATGATAAAATATTCACTAAAGCATTAAGTGTGACAAGACAGTCAAAGTTTGGACACACCAACTTATTCAACAATCTTATTATTAAGATTGTCTTATTATTACTTTTCTTTTTTAACAATAAAGTCTTTAAAACTATGAAATAACACAAATGGAAGTTATGGCAATGGGAATTATATACTTAAAAAAATGCTTTACATATATTTGAGCTTCTTTGTCCAGCTCTGCTTACTCTGGATAATTATAAACCAACTTCATGCATTTTAGGATGCTTTTTAAACACCATGGGCACAAATGTTTTCAAACTCCCGCTGGTCCAAAATGCAGCAGCTAGAGTTCTTACTAGAACCAGGAAGTATGACCATATTAGCCCGGTTCTGTCA
>NW_015552574.1:1123160-1126801 GCF_001515605.1 Sinocyclocheilus anshuiensis
CTTTTCCTATTTAGCGCCCAAACTCTGGAATAATCTACCGAACATTGTTCGGGAGGCAGCCACACTCTGTCAATGGCATCTACGCTAATATTAGTCTGTTTCTTTCTTATTCCGAGGTCACCATAGCCACCAGATCCAGATCAGAGATGGTCACTGCAGTCACCCGGATCCAGTACGTATCCAGCCCAGATGGTGGATCAGCTCCTAGAGAGGACCTCTACAGCCCTGAATGTCAGCGGTGACCAGAACAACTAGATGAGCCCCAGATACAGATTCCCAGTGAAGACCTTGTCTCCTAAACGGCCATCAGGACAAGACCACAGGAACCAGATGATTCCTCTTCACAATCTGACTTTGCTGCAGCATGGAACAACCTGCTGGTTTGTCTGGCCAGAGGAGAACTGGCCCCCTGACTGAGCCTGGTTTCTCCCAAGGTTTTTTCTCCATTCTGTCACTGATGGAGTTTTGGTTCCTTGCCGCTGTCGCCTCTGGCTTGCTTAGTTGGGGACACTTATTTTCCAGCGATATCGTCGACTTGATTGCACAGATACTATTTAAACTGAACTGAGCTGGATGATGACATCACTGAATTCAATGATGAACTGCCTTTAACTGAAAATTGAGTGTTTACCATTGTAATTTTGCATTATTGACACACTATTTTACTATTTAATACTGTAAAGCTGCTTTGACACAATCTGTACTGTTAAAAGCAATAAATAAAAAATATAAATAACGGTGACTTGACTTGACTTTTCCTTCACTTTTCCTACACAGCATAAGCACAAGCACTTTAGATCAAAAGATGTTCATATCGACTGGCATCTGATACCATTAGTGTCATTATGCACCAGTGAATTTAAAAAAATAAATACACACTGGCATTTGGTATGACATATCATCATAACAAATGTGCATATCTGCAGCTTATTTAGTTTAACAGCAGAGCAAATAACAATGATTACATAACCAGAAACCATTACATGGCACATAATCAAAGTTCTGCAGTTGCGTGTATCCCACAGCCTTTTCTGGATATAATTAATTATGAGCTCCATCTGTGGCAAGTCATCATATTTTCACAAGATTAGACCCATTCCAATTTAGGAAAACAAACATTTTAGCATTTTTGAGTAACACTATTATAACAATACCTTAAATATGAAACAGAATAAACCAAATCTTCAGTAAAAATAAAAAATAAATAAAATAAGCAGCAATAGTAGAAGAAGTTTAGACCTATTCACATTATATTTCCATATACATCTAGCCCTTGAAGCCCCTGAAAACCCTGTCAAAAATGACTAACCTTTTAAAAATTGCTTGTAAAACTCTTATTATGCTATCATCGCCAACTACTGGCCTGGCATGCATACAGCGTTTTAGCCATTTTCGTGGAGCTATGTGAATGGGGACTGTGTTGACAGCGTTGTCGTCTGTATGTTAAACTTTTCAAAAATGCAAAGGAAAATAATTTGTTTTGAATACATCATTGTCCTGTAAATGTTTCGTTTGTGCTGTACACCTCCTGAAAATTGAAGCCAAAACGTTTCAATCGGCCCCTGGTGGATGGTTGCAGTATAGGTCATAAACCCCACCCTCTCCATGTAAACAAATGGGATGTGAGCCAAAAAAAAAAAAAATCTAATTACATTTTAAATATTTTATTTATTTATTTATTTATTTTTTACAAATATGGTTTCCATCATTTTAGGTAGTTCTTCTCATGTTAAAGGGGTCATATGATGCAATTTAAATGTTTCCTTTCTCTTTATGTTCAAGCGAAGACACCGGTTTATAGTGAAGAAAACGGCTTACTTCCGCTTTGTAAAATAAGGTGGATAGTGGAAGAAAGTGGCTTAGCCCTTTTTTTTTTTACAGTGTATAGTACCTTTACATACAACCAGAACAGACTTTTGCCAGACTTTCATCTGTGTATGATTTAAAACTGATATTTCAAGGTAAAAAATTCACATGCAGTTGCTCTAACATATGCCATATCATCACTGTTTCACCACAATTTTAATTATTACGCTTATAATTAACAGAATGCATTTCAAGTTATAATTTATATGTTAATATAAAACATATTGCAAGGTAACATATAGCCTGATCGTCATGAGGTCGAGTCCTGCTGGGTCAAAACATTTTCTTGTGACAAAGATTACTTTACAAAGATTACGTTAGTGTTTTGTCTATCATGAATTTCCCAGAGTGATGGTAATTATGCATATAAATTAAGCAACAATGGTAAATTCACAGCACATTTCATTGACAAGACGTACTGCAGTGTTATTAAGTTGAAGATTGTTCTCTATGTTCTCCACCTATACTTCCTGTTTTCTGACTCATCTTTATTATTGATGCAGCCTACAATGGAACAGTCACAGGAGACCTTTTGTGGGTGGTGTGACCTTGCGGTTAAAGATCCAGTAATTTAAAGGTTGGCAGCTTAAATCCCAGAGGGGGTGTTTCACGAAAATGGTTCATTATAATGTCAGGTTCCTCTACGTGAACTGTAATAAATGTACTGTAAATCAAAAACGTGTACTGCATTACTAACCAGGGCTATTCTGAAGAGATAAATAGCAGCTCCCTGAGGTGCATTTGTATTGTTCACCAGCAATCCCTGACACAGTTTCCAGGAGCGTCATGAGGTCATGTCGGCAAATTAGCACAGGAAGGTCACTAATTAAAGCTGGTAAATCTTTCTCAAGTGGCCTCAATCATGCTGCAGTTACAGTTATGAGACCATTCAGTTTACATCATTTTATTTATGGGTGTTTCTTTATCTACAGTCTTGTGGAAAATCAACTCTTAATACACTTTTCACACCCTCACTGTTGATTATACATCAATTTATGAATAAATATCATTTGACATGACATGAAATGACATTTTAAATATTTTTGGAGTAAAATAGCTTACTTACTGAAGCTAATTTTAGCTAGCATTTAGCATGCTAAATACACAGAATTAAATAATATTTTCATACATTTGTACTCGTAACTTTATAATCATAAAACTACACAAAAAAATTTTACTCTGACTTTTAAATCATTTTAATCATAACATAAACATAACTACAAACTATACAAAGGTGTATATGTTTACTTTTCTCTTTGCTTAGATATATTTAGTTTTAAACATAATAATTAATATTTTAAAAATGGATTTTCATACTTAAGATTGAAAATTTGGGACAGGGTTTAACAATAACACCTATACATTAAAGTATTTTGAAAATAAATAATAAAAACGTGGTAAAACATTACCAAATGTTTTTTAATGTAGCATTCATGTTAAAAGGAAACTTTTAATCTGTTTTAGTAAAGATCCATCTCTCAGACATAAAAGGGACATTTTCTGTATAAAATGTCGTAGAAAAGCTGAATAATTGGAGGTTTCTTTTACTGCCTGCGCCAAACATTGCAGGATGACATGTATGCTGTAGTTTAATACTTAAGGGTTTGTTGAAATCTCAAACCCTACTGCAGGGGCGTAGCCATCATTTCAGAAGTGAGGGGGACAGAAATGTTATATATATATATATATATATATATATAAAACCTTACAATATAACATTTCTGTAATCTATATAACCTACCAGTCAACAGTTTTTGAACAGTAAGATTTTTAAT